>NC_133663.1:141591127-141824392 GCF_037893015.1 Macrotis lagotis | reverse complement strand
TTTTTCTTTGGCCTAGAATCATAAACTGTCACATATTATTTAACAATTTTCAATCCTGTTAATTTATTCAGAAATTCTTATGTTTTTATGCTCTGAATGCTTTACTATTCAATAATAAAAGCTCATTTTTGAATGTAGACCTATCCTGTATTCAGTATGAGCAGTCTCACTCTAAAGGTTTCTTCTTTATGAGTGCTGAAAGAACCAGTTACTAATTCTACAAGATGCTAAATGATAGCAGTAAAATATCAACTATCAAGTGAGCATTGCCTTCTTGATCTAGATAAAATGAAGGAGTACCTGGAAGATCAATTCAATGTGCTTATTTCCCTCACACCTGCTAAATCATTTTTTTTTTCTTACCAGAAAATTTTTGATAAGAATGAAAATACTGCCCCTAAAATAAGCTATAAAAATATTTTCTGCAAACTCTGTACTATATCAGGGGGAATTTATACAAGTAAACTTTTTTCTCTCATTACAATTTAACAATATAGTAATTGCTCTTTCCTGAATATTTTCCCAATGTTGGGTCATAAACTACTTTTTATTCTTTTACTTTATTTTATCATTTTTTTCTCTAGTGCAAATTTAGGGAGAAAAAAATATAGTGTGATATTAAATGGCTGTTATACAGCTAGGTGTTTGTAAGCATCCCTGGTTTTGCACAGCAATGATTATAAGTTATGAATTAGTTTTGACTAATATTTCTTGCATTGTCTGTATTTGCAATGAGTATTAAAAATAATTACACTATTTTCAAGTGACAGAATTAACTTCTTCCCTTAGTCCATGCATTTATATTGTTTTTCTGAGAACTTAAATTTGCCCAAATAAAATGTTTACATATTCCTGCTATATTCCTTTCATGTGAATTCTATATACATATATGCCCGAGTAGAATTAGTATTTTATGAGTCTTTTTATATTTGGTCTGGAAAGCTTCATTGAAACGACAATTTTCTTATGTTGTTTGAAAAATAAAGACAAAGACAAACACATAAAGTGCCATGAAATTATAAAAATAGTTATCAACAAATCCTATGGATTTGTTCTCTAAAGTTTGTCTCCAAACTATATCTTTCTTCTATTTGCATTGTCAAAATATTAGGTCTAATCCTGATCACCTTCTGTATAGATTACTGCCACAGATTTCTGCCTAGGTTTTCTAACTTCAAAATTTTCCCAGGCACATGCATCCTGTATCCTGCAGTCAAACTAATTTTCCTTAAAGATTAGGTGTATCTGTTCAATTGCAGATCTGTCAACATTTCTGCAGCAAAATATTTTCTCATTGACAACAGCAGAAGCAATATTTGTTTTATAATGAATGATATTCTCAAATCTCATTCCCCAGTGTAGTCTAATGGAACGCATGTAAAAGTGAGCAAAGAAAAAAAAAACAAAAATGAAAAAATAATGACAATGTCTTGACCATATTACTATATACAAAAATAAAATATATGCTAAATAATAAAATAGTTTTAAGGGCATGATGCCTCTTTTCCATTTCACTATCAAGAGACCACTTTCCTCTCCCTGCTAACTTCCATATTTTTGACAGGTACATTCTCCAAGTTTCATATACTTGAATGCCTAGACTTACTTAGACTCATATCTCTCCATGCATAAACTTTATCATTTACCTTGTATTGTGGGTTACTTTATGAATGTATCTCAAAATCCTTCTTTTGTTTCAATTATATTATATCTCTTGTTAGCACATAGCTGAATGATTGTAGCAGCCTGCATTTTAGACTGTCAGATTTCACACTTTTCCCAACTAAAACTTGGTATATTGTCAACATAATTTTCAACAGTTTTTGAAAAAGTGAACTTTGGTGTGGAGGAGACAAGATAGCTGAGACAGCAACCACATTCCCCTCAAAACAACTTTAAAAGAATGCCTCATATTAAGTGTTGAAGTAGCAGAGGAACACAAAAAGAAATCAAGGTGAAATATTTTTTTCAGCCAGAGGACAACTTAGGAGTCTAGCATATATATGTGACACTGGGGTAGGGGGCAGTGCAAAACCCCTGAGGTGGCAGTGTAATCTATAGACCTTGGAAGCAGTTGTTATGAAACTGTTCATGACTTTTAATCAAGCAATACCATTACTAGAATTGTACCCCAGGGATCAAAGAAGAATGAAAAGAATTTATATGAATAAAAATATTTAAAGCACTTTTTAGTGACAGCAAAAATTGGAAATTAATGGGGTGCTGAACAATTTGGGAATGTATGTTTTTGTCATGGAATTGTGATTTCTTATTGTACTACAAGAAATTAGGAGGGGAGTAGTTTCAGGACAAACAAGTAAGACATATCTAAAGTGAAATAAAGTGATGTCAGAAAAATTGGAGATCATAGTAAAGTATTGATTATTTTCCAAAATGACATGACTAACTTAGAATCAATTTGTAGTATGTCCAAATGTGGCTGACCAAACCAACATCTAAATTTGTGCACATTACACTTCAATTTTGAGCTACTACAATTCTGCTTTGTTCATAAAGCACATTTTCTCTAGTGAGGGCATGCCATGCTAGGTGGTTCTGTGCCAGTGTCTTCTATGTACCACAATTGATTCCAAAGAGACATCTTGAGAGTGTCCTTGTATTGCTTTTACTGATCACCATATGAGTGCTTGCCCTATGTTATTTTTTCTATAAAATAGTTTTTTTGGCAAGCTTACATTTGTCATCAGATTTTTCCTCTCTGTAGCAGTTTGAATGCTTTACAGTTTAGTTCAAGAAAGGCCCTCAGTGTCTGGCATGTGAACTTCAGAATCTTTATAAGGCAATTTAAATGTAAGCGATTCAGTTTTCCAGAATGGTACTGGTATACTGTCTAGGTTTCACAGGATTACTACAATGAGGTTAGCATGATGACTCTGTGGCCCTTCAGCTGGCTGAAGGTATTGGTATTCTTGGTATTAATTATTAGGTTAAAATTAGCATCAGAGAGTTGAGCCATACTTCAGAGGATGTATTGAATGCACTATTAATCTGCAAACAAAATATCATGTAATTCCCTGGAGATTGTCATTATCAATCCTAAAAGAGGACAAGCTTGTAATTATGGCTGACTTTAATGTTAGAACAGGTTCAGGCTACCAGACATGACAGGGAGTCCATGGAAGGAATGGAGTAGGAAACAGCAATAGTAATGGTCACCTACTACTGAAGACTTGTGCATCTCATGACCTCATCAGAAACACTGTCTTCCATTTACCTAAATGCAATAAAACTTCGCGAATGTACCTTTGCAGCAAACTAAGAGATTATGTGATTGAAAAGAGAAGAAATAGACAGGATATGAGAGTGATGAAGGCAATGTGTGATGCAGAGTGCTGAACTGATCAAAGACTCATTTCTCTGTGAGTGAAATATTCACATTCAACCAAATCAGTGGCCAAGACAAAATGATTACCAGAAGAATTAATATCAACAGATTAGAGTGCTTTTGCAGAATGGGAAAAGTTTATAGCTAGTTTAGAGGGATAGTTGAGTCAAGACATAGTTGACAACAGTGGAGCAGATAAGGAGTGGGCAGCTTTCAGAAATTTGGTATACAGTAATGCAATTGCTCATGTGGTCAGGACACTTACAAACATCAAGACTGGTTTGAAGATAATGATAGGGAAATAAGCAGCTAGATGAAAAACAAAAACTCCACAAAGTTTACCAACAGGATAGTTCATCCATTTCTAAAAAGGCAGTATTTAATTCCATCAAAAATAACATTAAGCGAAGTTTAGAGATGCTGGAATCTTGACTCAGAAGAAAGAAGAAATTCAGTTTTAAGTGGATAGTGACAATGCAAAATGGTTTTATGATACACTGAAGTCTATTTATAGGTTAAATATATATGGTGCACCTCCAATACTTAGTGTTGATGGCACCACATTCATTAGGGATAGGAAATGATCCTAGAGAGATGGACAAAATACTTCCATAGTGGTCTTAATAGTCATCAGTCAATTCAGAAGCCACTGACTGTTTACCTCAAATTGAAGTCAATTCCTCCCTAGCTGAAGTTCCAACTATAGAAGATATTTTAATGCCATTAGATTTCTGGTGTTGATTTGATTCAAGCTGAGATCTACAAGGTGAGGGGTCCAGTGTTCATATAAATTGACTGAAATTTTCCATGTTAGATGGCATAAAGAGTTGATACCCAGGAGATCAAGGATGCTTCCATTGTTCATCTCAATAAAGGTAAAGGAGATAGTTTCTCCTGTGACAATCTCAAGAGTATTTCTCTTTTATCCACTACTAGTAAGATTCTTGACAGAGTCTTCCTTAAAAGGCTAAACCTTCCCCTGGACAATGGTCAGATGAAATCCAGTGTGGCTACAGAAAGGGTCAAGGATCAGTCACTATGGTGTTTGCTACCTGAAAACTATAGGAAAAATGTAAATGTTGAATGGAGATCTGTATAGAAGTTTTTAGATCCAAACAAGGCCTTTAAAACTCTCAATCAAGAAGATTTATGGTAAATGACATCAAAATGTGTTTGCCCTGAAAAGTTCATCAGTATTTTATGTCAGTGATGACATATTTGTCCAGGTTCTGAATAGTGGAAGCTGCTCTGATGATTTTCCAATCACCAGTGGAGTAAAATAAGGAAAGTAAAACATGTGCAGGTACCATCGCATGTGTCCTTGCTCCCATGCTTTTTAGTATGATATTATCAGTCATATTGTCAGATGCCTTCACTAAGGATGAACACACAGCATCAAGATCAGCTACCACAGTAATAGTAAATTCTTCAACTTGAAAAGGCTACAAGCCAAGACAAAAATGAAAGGAGTGTTGGTACATGATCTTCTGTTTGCAGATGACTGTGGACTCAGTTCAGACTCTGAAGTGGAGATGCAGCAAAGTATTGATCAATTCTCTACTATTTGTGCTAATTTTGACCTAACAATTAACACCAAAAAAACACCATCTATATGTGGAAACACTGATTACAGCAAATGGAGAAGTTTTGAATACTGTGGATAAGTTCACTTACTGAGGCAATGTTCTTTTAAGATAATGTGGTTGATACTCACCCAGAGCTAACTCAGTATTTGAGAGTCTCTGAAGGAAAGTGTGGGAGAAAAGAGTGACTACTAAGCTAGGTCTACAGAACTGTTGTGCTCACTTTATTGCTGTATGTCTGTGAAACCTGTATAGTCTACCAGTACAGTGCCAGGATACTGATCACTTCCATTAAATTGTCTTAGGAAGATTCTGGAGATAGATTCTGGAGAAGATATCAGACCTTGAGGTCTTTCCTTGAGCCAAATGGCTAAGTAATCATACATTACTACAGAGAGCATAGCTATGATGAACTGGTCACATTCTTTCAATTCTAAATGCATGCTTGCCCAAGACCATTTCATAAAGAACTCACATGAGGCAAGTGCTCACTGAGGGGGTCTGAAGAAAAAATACCAGGAGACCCTGAATGTCTACTTTGGAATTGTTTGTTCAGCATTGGAGATGATGGTACAGGACCACCCAGAACGGTTGATCAAAGAGGATGCTGTACTTTATGACCATGGTAGAATTGAAGCAACTGAAATGAAATGTGAGATAACATATGTTTAGAATAATCATCCTGGTGTTCACTAAAACTGTGTGTTCCTGACTTGTGGTAATGCATTGTGAACTCTTATTGGTCTGAGTAGCCACAGAATCAGACATACTTTAGCTAGGCTCTAATATTGTGATGTCATTTTTGTTTTATTCAATAACAAAGGTCAAGAACCAATTAACCATTTATGACTTCATAAAAGTGCTTTAGATTGTTACTATCAGTATAAAAATAAACTTCATCTCCCTCCTTACTGAGCTAATAATTCTGTATCTCTCTGTATTTTATTTTATTTTCAATTTCATTTTATTTTTATCATTTTTATTTTAAAATATTTTAATATTTATTTTTTCCAATTCCATTTCTATGTAGCTAATATTCATTTTTGTAAGATTTTGAGTTACAAATTTTTCTGCTTCCCTTTCAATCCTCCCATATAAGGAGTGATCTGATTATGGTTATACATGCATGATCATATTAAAAATAGTTCCATATTAGTCTTGTTAGCAAAGAAGAGTCAAGGAAAAAAAGGATAATAACCATGAGAAAAAAAAACATACCACAATATTGAAAAAGTGGAAATAGTATACTTTGTTCTGTATTCAGTCTACATAGTTCCTTCTTTGGATGTGGATGCTATTTTCCATCACTTGTCTTTTAGAATTGTCTTTGATAACCATATGGCTTAGAAAAGCTAAGTCTATAATAGGTGATAATCATATAATATTATTGTTAAACTTATACTTTCCTTTTGATAGAACTAAATACAGCCTTCTACTAGATGAATACTATCCTGCTTGTAAGTCCTATGAAATTTTCATTTTTCATTTAGCAGCTTCTGTAATTTCCCATTATTTTCATCAAATCAGTCTAGATGTTTATGAGTATTCTGACCCAGATGAGCAAATGCAGTGTTGTACATACATCAAATTTCTGAAAACTGATCACTCCTTTTTTGCTTCACTTTTGCCAACAGTGTGTTGGTTTAACTTTCCTTCCAAGTTTGAAATAAACTGTTCCTGCTCTGAGAAGCTCTCTAATCTGTTGGCATTAATTCTTCTGGTAGTCTTTTTCCCTTGGTTCCTCTGATTTCAATGAATGTGAATATTTATCTTGGAAAACCTAAGTTTATCATCAGTCCAGCATTCTGGTCCATACATTGGTTTCATCTTTTCTCCTGCTATCATATTTTCTACTAAGTGCCTGTGTTTGCTTGGAGGGTGCATCCAGACAGTTTTATTGTATGGTATTTAGGTAAACTGAAGACAGCGTTGATGATGAAAAGGTCATGATATATACCATTACTGTCATTTTTTCCAACTCTATTCCTCCCAAAAGTTCCCTTCCATATCTGATCCTACTTAAGAATTGTCAGCATTATAAGGTTGTATTTTTTGTACAGTGATGAAGAGGATTTTACAAGTTGTCATGGAATTTTTCTTTAACCTCATGAGTTTATCATGGTGGAAGCATAGGCAATGATGATGGTGGTGATACTGTTTTTCTGCAAGTGCCAATTGTATTGTCATGAACCTGTCATTCACTTTTTTTAGGTAGACATACAATATTTTTTTTACTATATTTGTTTTGGAAGGCTAAAGTCAAGAAAAAGGTGTCTTAAAGAGTGAATGAAAAAATCCACACATTAGAGGGGTGAACAAATCTGGCTAAGAGGAAATTTAAAACACATGATATTTAAGGAGAAAATAATAGTAAAGTTTAATTCCTACAAATGAGTAAAGGTCATATGACACAGATAAATCTCATCTCAAAGTACCATGGGACCTTTATTTCTGAGATGTCAACTATGGAGATATTTGAGGAATAATAAAGAACTAGAGAGGTATTTTAAGAGGGGAGAAGACAAAATGTCTGCATATATCTGAATATGAATTTCAAATTTTAGAATACAGTCTTGTGTACTGACGAAATGAACAAATTAATGACATCTTAATTAATATAAAGATGGTTAATAAGTACTCTAGAGCTCTTTGGCCCCTTCACGATCAGGATGAAGACCATTCTAAAACCAGACTGTGGACATTCCAGAAAATGTTGACATTTCTCTGAAGGGTCGGACAGTTATTGTGAAGGGGCCCAGAGGAATCCTCAGCAGGGATTTCAATGATATCAATGTGGAACTCAGTCTTCTTGGAAAGAAGAAAAAAGGCTCTGGGTGGACAAGTGGTGGGGAAATTGAAAAGAACTTGCACCTGTACACACAATCTGTAGTCATGTGCAGAACATGATCAAAGGTGTTAGGGTTTTTGTTACAAGATGAGGTCTGTGTATGCTCACTTCCCCATCAATGTTGTCATTCAAGAGAATGGCTCACTTGTTGAAATCAGAAATTTCTTGGGTGACAAATAAATCTGAAGAGTGCGTATGAGACTAGGTGTTGTTTGTGCAGTTTCTCAAGCCCAGAAAGATGAGTTGATTCTTGAAGGAAATGACATTGAAATTGTATCCAACTCAGCTTCCCTGATCCAACAGGCCACTACAGTCAAAATCAAGGATATCAGAAAGTTTTTGGATGGTATCTATGTTTCTGAGAAAGGCATAGTGCAACATGCTGATAAATAAGTTGGAAAAGATGCCAAAGAGTGTGTCCTGAGGAATCAACACTTATTCAGATGTCACAATAAAAATGCTTTTTGCCAAAAAAAGTACTCTAGAACATTCAGAGTACTAAGTACTAAGAATATGAAAAGAAGTGAGCAAGACATACCATGCCCTGAAGTAATTTATATTTTTAATAGGAACATAACAGATAAAGGAGATGTAAAAAAGGAGAGAGGGAGGGATGAGACTGTGGCAAAATGGTTTAGAAGTGACAGAGAAGTGTTTTAAGAATCTTGGTGTAGAAACCATGCTTTTGTTTTTCTTTCTATGTGCGATTCTTAAAATAGTACCTGGTACATAGTAATCGCTTACTGTGAGGAGAAAGAGGAAAAGGAGGAGAAGAAAAAGGAAAGGGGAAAAAAGAAGGGAAAGGAAAAAGAAAAAAGAGGAGAAGGATAAGGAAGAGGAGGACCAAAACTCAACTCTCAGAATGGAGAATCATAGGGGATGAGTCTGAATTTGGTCAAAGAAGGAAAAAGAGGATGGTCAAAATGAAGACATAATGATTATTTTCCCATCATGGGTAAGTAGCAAACTTTAGCTCCTGAGTGCTTAGTATTAAGTGTCTTTTCTTCTGTTTTTATCTTTATATCATCATCATCAAAATCATTATCATCATTCATCCATACATTGTGAGATACTTATATCTCAGAGATACCAGTTTTACCCTGTACAAGTCCTTTTATATGGCTTTAATTTTTATGTTGAATTTCTCATCACATTTTTAAAATTATTTCCCTTTGATTCTGAAGCATTTCTTCCATTCATTCTAGGAATCCTCCTTTTGCCCTTCTAAGCCTCCAGTCCTTTTACTTCTTTAGATGGATATTAAGCTACATTACATCTTTATTTTAACTATTTAATCTATAAGAAAAACAAGCACCGTATAATCCCTTTAGGTCATGGAAATATCCTCATTGTCTGTTATCTGCTGAAACCGAAATCCTCAGATCTCTATGTTTCTTATAGATTATCTTTATTGTCTTCTGCCCCTGCTAGGGGATCAGATCCCAGCAGCTTTCATATAAGATTTTTAAATAACATTCTTTAACCTTTTCACCTGTTATATGCTGTATTGTCCATGTCACATCTAAAACTTTCAGATTTATATAAATACTTCCTTTAAAAAGGAACTGTTGTACCCCTGTTCTTAAAAGTCTTTGGAAGAAAATCTAACTTACAGTTGCTTCATATTTCTTTATTTTTTCTTTCTACTCTGGATTACATGTTCTTTTGCATCATTACTTTGCCATTATCTTCTATGAATATAAACACATCTGTGAAACCCTAATATTTTTGTGGCATATACAGAAATATAATTTTCATCTGCTCTATAAATTTCCTCTAGTCCATAAACCTCAGGACTAATAAGGGTAAGGGCAATGCAGAGATCTCTTTTATATGAGCGGGGTTCCTGTAGAGTTCACAGAAGTTAATGTAGGAAGCCATACAAGTTTCTGAGATAACAAGGTTTTGGTCAAACAGAGACTAGACAAGGTCATGGATTCATTCTCCTATGCTGTTTTCCTATAGTTCTTGTGACAAATAACATTCACATCCCTTGTTTGAATCAACCTATTTTCTGGTTACATCATATAACTGAAGTTTTATGGCATGGACCTTGTTCCTTGCCAACCTCCCTTTTAAGTCTTGTGATTCTGATTTTTTTTCTTTCTTCATTCTCAGGCGTCACCTCTGATATGATCAATTTGACTTATCAGGTTGTCACCAGTTTTGGCCTTTATCTGTTTTGAAACATCATCTTTTTAAAATTCCTTGTTCACACTCTTTTCCAAATTATACAACAGTAGATGTATCATCTTGACTTGGATACTCTGCTCAGACAAAAATCCTCTGAATACTGTATAATTCTTATGATCAAATCCAAGAATTCATTTAACTTAATAATTAATAGTACAAAAAGAAACTAATAGAATAAAGGCACCCACTGACTCATATGCCTACTCTTTGGTCAATACAAAAATTTATTAGAGGCATCTTAATATAAATTAAGATCATCCTCAATAAAGGCATTAAGGAATGAGTAGACTTTCAGAAGTATTATATTTTAACAATACAATCTTATTAAATAATTGTCTGAAAGACATAGAAATCATAAAATCCAAATGTGATTGTTTTTATTTATTAAAAAAGACGTCATTTTCAGATACATTACTTTTGCATTTTTAAAAACGTATTTTCCCCACTTTAATTTTATTTTTTGCTAGCAAACATTTTCTTCATCTAACTTCTTCCCACTTCTACTGGAGAAAATCAATATTAACAACATTTTAACAAATTTGTATTCTCAAGAAAATTAGATTCTTTCATCGGTCATATACAAACATAGTTGGCTCACTTTGCACCTTTACTCCATATCTAGAATACCTAAATGGAATTGTTGATCCTTAGATGTTTACACTTATTGAATTATTTCTTTTATTCATTGTCTTCTGTTCTGCTCACTAAAACTCAATAAAATAGTGGATAGAGCATGGAATCCAGAATCAAGAAGACCGAAATTTAATTCTGTGATAGATGTTCATTATATTAAGATGTATTTTACTAACATTTACAAATACTGCAGCCCCTATCTCCTCAGAAGCCACAATTACTGAAAATTTAGAAAAGAAGTTCTCATCACTTAATTATTTGGTACAAACAGTTAGCCTTATCCATGGAATTAATATATCTGTTTGACAACTCCATCAAAGTTCCAATGTGTTTTTCTGTCTGCAATGCATCTGAACACTCTTATGTGTCTTTTTCCTCCTAGAATATAAGCTTCTTTGAGTTCAGGAAACTTCTAGCTTTTCTATGTATATTCCCAGTGTTTATCACATATTATATTTAAAATATATTTATTCAGAAATATGAATAAGCATTTCTTTAGAGAACTGTATGACAGAATGAACATGCCAGACTCCATTTCAGGTATTCTTATAGTGGCAGTGAAGAATTATAGTTAGATAAAATGTTTCATTAGTGCCCTTCCAATATCAGGAGAAATCAAGGACTTCTAGAACATTGGCAGATGTCGAGGGGCAAAACTGGGACTGGGAAGGAATGTATGAGGTTGTCATACATGACCTAAATGAGTCATGAGCTGCATTGCTAAAAGAATTTTGTGAAGCAATGAGATCACATACCCTCTTGTGTTTTTGATAAAATTTTAGCAAAAATTCAATTTCAGAATAAAAATGAGTAAATGTTAAACAGCCTAGCACAATTCTTGTAACATAGTTATTGGTTGATTGTATTTGACTTTAGGGAGATTAATATGTCTTTCTGTAATTTTGGTGAAGAAATCATGTTTCAACTTCAAGAATCTCATCTTTGTGAAGTATTATTAACCTTACCAATTGGTTCATCTATTAGCCTTTCTCATCACAATGAATGATGACTATACATATTGAAGAAGCCCATGTCTCACACCATCCAAGAAATAAAAGACATTATTGACATTTTCCTATTTTCTACTAATAGACTAAGGAGAAAGGTGTATATAATCACCATTTTATTTTGTTAATTTAAAAATATTATTAATAATATGCAGTTCCAGTAGGATTTTAATGAAAGGAAGAAGCCAATCAAAGGCAAAATCAAGTATATTCAATTAGCATTACCAAAAGGAATGATTAAATCAAACTTTCTGTCAGTGATTTTTTCTTCCACTTTATGATTTACTTATATGAAGTATATGAATATATGTGAGAAAATGGCATATATTTTAAAAAAATAATAGGGAAAACAAAAATGAAGAATCCAAAGCAAATGAAATTATACTATGCATACCAATAACTGACTGTAGTTTCAAAGCCATTCATTTTGCACTACATTTCCATATACGTCACAGTCACTTGATAAAAGAAGCTCTTATATCATAAGATATAAGATTTTGAGCTCAATAGAACTTTAGAGACCCTTTAGTCCAATGTATTCATTTTACAGATGAAGAACCAGAACCTTAAGAGATGGAATGATTTTCCAAATGTCACAAAATAGCAAGTGTAGGACTCAAACCTAGGTACTTTTGAATAAATTTAGTGTTACATGGCAGAATGTCAACACCAGGTTAAAATCAAAAGAATCTTTCTAGCGCAAGTAGGAAAAAGATCAAAGCTAGGGACATAATACATGAATAATGAGCATTAAATCCAGATATAAAGGAGAAACCTGATGGCCAGAAAACAAGGAGAAATCAGAAACTAGAGATTAGTGATTGAAAAAGTCACAGCTAAGCAAATAATTATTATTCCGGACTTTAACAGAACTTATGAGGTCAAGATGAGAGAATGGACCATACATAGTATGTAATAAGAAAAGTAAAAACACATAGTGAATAGGGTGGAGGTCGAAAATTAGAATTCGGATTAATCCTGCCGCATAAAAGTGTCAGTTGGTCTTTTGTCTTCCTTTTTATTATATGTTTCAAAAACAAATATTCTTGAGAGAATGAACTCCTTAAATACCAACCATTATATTGTGAATTAGCTTATTAAAATTTATGGTAATATTAACATAGTTGAAAAAGAAAAGAGGGTATTTATAAATAAAGGATAGAAAAAGGAAGAAGAGATTTATCCACTTTATCATGTTTTCTAGGTCCAGTTTTGTATATGTGGTCTCTTTCATTTAACATTTTTCCACTCTTACTTAATGGTAATATTGAGAAATCAAAACTTGGAAAGAAGCCTGAATTTTTAAAATGAAAGCAATTGAAATTATATACAGTATGTATGTAATGCTACATTAATTGCATTTGTACCACAACTGACATGGAATAACAAAAAAAAACAATGGAATTATCTTGTTCATTGTTTAATAAATGATATTAAGCTAAAAAGTCATTTTCAACCATTCAAATAAATTATCTATATTTAAAAATTATCAAGGAACTTAATTGCAACAAAATTGGATTCTTTTCCTCTCAATTATGAATACATATATTTGTTTGTATTTATATATACAAAATCATCTTAGCATCAATTTTCTCTCAACACCTGTTGTCTTATTATTCTTAGGCCTAAATACTTTATTTTAGATTGTATTCTATGACAAAAATGAATATTTGTATGCATTCATACATAGAATTTAATACCTCTTTTACATTTATTTTCTTTTTAAAACATCTTAAAATTAAAATCTACTTCTGATATTTTTATTAGTTTGATGACTTACAATATTAATATATATTCATATATATTAACATCACTTAATTAATTAATCTTAATATATATATATATATATATATATATATATATATATATATATATCCTTTCCTATGTCATAATGCCAGACTTTGAAAAGTAAAATACTATTGATGGATTGATTGATTCTTCTTGGACCAACCAAATTGAAATGCATGCTATGAAACTGCAAAACATGCATACTAAAAATTGCAAAACCAAAACATTAAAACTAAATAATACATGCAGTCCCAAATTGATTTAATAATCACCAGAGACTATCATATCTATTTTCTAAAATTATGTTTATCACTTCTTTCTTGTTCATTTTATATTTATCTAGATCTGAAAGAGGGTACATTATTAATTTTATTAACTATTAAATGTTTTACTGTTTATATCTTTCCAAAATATGTTTAACTTCTTTCTTTACTTTTTGAGATACTTTGTCATACATATGTGTATATGTACATATATAAATATGTGGATGTTAAGCACTGATATCCATTTATAAGTCATGGTACATTTTCTTAAACCATTTTTAAGTTTTAAAAAGCAATCTATTTTTTCTTTGCCTAAAATTATGATTGCTTCCTCTGTTTTTTTTAAAGTTAGCTAAGATATATTATTTTATCCTAACTCCTTCTTAACTGTGTCTTTCTTTTAGATGTGTTTCTTGTAAATGACATCACTTTAGATTCTTCTTTCCAATCTTTTATACTGTTCTTTTCAGGATTATAGTTTAGTTTATCCTCTTCATCTTCATAGTTCTTTTAGTCAATTATATGCTTCTGTCTATTCTTTTTTGTCATACTTGTATTTCTCTTTATTTTTGCTCCCTCTTTTTTTTAGGGTTTTTTTTTTGTAAGGCAAATGGGGTTAAAGTGGCTTGGCCAAGGCCACACGGCTAGGTAATTACTAAGTGTCTGAGACCGGATTTGAACCCAGGTACTCCTGACTCCACAGCCAGTGCTTTATCCACTGCACCACCTAGCCACCCCAATTTTTGCTCACTCTTTATGAACAGTTCTTCCTATTTGTTTGCTTTTAAAACCTGATATCCCTTCATTTGTTTTTAGGATTTGTTTTGCTTTTGTCTAATCTATTGCTTAATCTCACTTGGAACTTATTCCCTACTTTCTCCTTTTATGTTCTCTATTGTCTCCTTGTTCAGTTGATTGTACTAGTCCACCAAATTGCGTGTGTGTGTGTGTGTGTGTGTGTGTGTGTGTGTGTGTTTGTATGCTTATGTGTGTTTTACTATTATTTGACCAATGTACTCTACTTACTCTAAGATATGTCTGAGGAAATTCAAGGGATTAGGAAAGCAATTGGTTGTTGTGAGACTTGCAAATCACACTGACTCCATCTTGTGACAATTCCAGTTCTATTTCTATTCCATTGTATTCTAGTTCTAGTTCAACTTCTACACTCTGAGAAAACTTTATTCAATTGTATGAATTAGGAGAAAACTTAATTACAGTGCTTGAATTTAGGCCTGCTTGGCTGTGAGGCTGGATCACTTCTACTTGCTGCTTAGAGATCCTTAACTGTGGACCCAGGCTATACTGACCAGAAATCATAACCAAAGATTGATGCAATGGATTTTATCACAGTTGTATATCTCAAACAACCTATTTGTCTTATCAGAAAACTGTAGCCAAGAGAATAATGCACACATTAACAACAACATTGTGAGATGATCAATCCTGATGGATACAGTTCCTCTCAGCAGTAAAGAGAACTAGGACAACCCTATTAGACCAGCCATGGAAGATGCTATCCCCAGCCAGAGGAAGACAAACAATACAGAATAAAACAAAACAAAACAAAAAGCCCTTCAGAATCTGATGAACATTACCTTCACTTTTTAAAAAAAAATTTCCTATCTATCTCCCTTAATGCTAATTCCCCATGCTGAAATGACATAAATGATTATGCACAATATTAACCTAACTGTTCACAACTGAGGGGAGGGAGGTGGGAAGGGAGGGTAGAAGGAAATTTTCTAACTTAAAAATATACATGTACATATGATTAATGTTAAAGATTTTCATAACATGCATTTGGAAAAATAAAATATCAATAAAAAAATCTGTCCTCTACTGATCAATCAATTTTTTTCCATTTTCCTTTGATTGTTTATAGATGCTTGGCCATGTTTTCTGAATTCAAGTTATTATACCTATCCCTTCAGAATTTGAATTGTCCCTAATTTTCACCCAATTAGAAATCAGATTATCCAATGTTGTATTGCTTGTATTGGAGGTCCAGGCCTAAACTAAAAAACTTTAGTCCCACTTTGTTAGATAACTGGAAACTACCAATTAATCATTAAATATGATCAGAAGATCAAAACTTTCTTTTCTCAGTCATTTCATATTTTACCTTGCACACAATTCTTCATTAAAAATAATCATTGTTAGGGGAGATGATGCCCAGATCTTAAGGGCCAAAGGGGCATAGATGCTACTCTGTTCTTCTTTCAGATGCTGATGTCAGAGAACAATAATCTCTCTTAGTTGTTAAAGAATCTGTGTCTTTGTCTCTGTGCCTATGATCTAAGTATAAATTGCTAAGACTAAACTTGATTCAAAAATGATAAATAATGCTGTGACCCTATTCTGACTCTGTGATCCTAATCCACTAATAATGGCCCACAGCTCTTGCCCTAGGTATCTGCCTGTGTGTAAAATGTGTGACCTTATGCTACAAAGATAACTAACTGTATTTACTCTTTAGAAAGCTGATAACTATTCTACCAGGCTCTTGTCCAAGATCTTTTTTGATATAGATTTTGAAAAACTTGCCTTTCTTTGCTTCCTTCTATTCAGCCATTTTGTTTGATGTCTCAAATCACATTTGATTAAGGAATACAACAAATTATTAAATTGAAATCAACTTTTATTTAAGCTAAATTTTCACAGTTCTTTCACCTGATCTTCTCATTGGATGGTTTTCAATATTCAAACTATCATGGCTGCCCTTAGCTAGACTTGCTTCAGTTTTTCAGTATCTCCTAATACACAATGCTCTACATTGAACACAGTTTTGTAATGCGGTCTGAAAATATACATATATATATATATATATATATATATGTATATATATGTGTGTATATATACATATATATAATAACATGTAACTACTACCTGTTTCATTCTGCACAATACTTTTTGTTTTGTTTTGTTTTAGGTTTTTGCAAGGCAATAGGGTTAAGTGACTTGCCCAAGGCCACACAGCTAAATAATTATTAAGTGTCTGAGGGCAGATTTGAACTCAGGTCCTCCTGATTCCAGGGCCGATGCTCTATTCCCTGTACCACCTAGCTGTCCTCACAATACTTTTAGTAATTAAATCTAAGATTGAATTATAAATCTTGAACCAATGTCCCCAAGGCATTTTCATATGAACTGAGGTCTGGTTTTCTTCTTCTCATCTTGTATTCCTATATGTGATTGTTCAAACCTAATTAATGGAATTTCCCATTTATTACTGTGAAATTTTATTTTGTTAAGTCATATCTATCATTTAGAGACTTTCAGATTATAACTTTCTTATCAACTATCTATTATTTATCCTAGATTTATAGCATTAGAAAATTTCACAAGAAGATGCTATGCACTTTGTCTGAATTATTTTAAAATGATAAAAAAATAACAGTATGGACAAAGACAAAGATGATTCTCCAGTCTGCTTTTACAACTAATTCTCAGTTCACATAATAATAGTATCAGTGACACAACCCTAAATAGCTTCCAACTTTCCAGAATTTGTTTATTCATCTGTAAAAAAAAGATAATACTGTATTGCCTACTTCACACAAATAGAGTGGAACAATACTATTAAAGTTAACCTACTTCTGAAAAAATTATAGAACTTTAAGTTGTTAGCATTTATTTCCTTTCTTATCCATATGATGATGTTGTTTGTTCTTCATTCTCAAAGAAGTCCATGAAATCAAGGAAGTATTGCCATAATATGCATATGAATTGGATTTACATAAGGGGATCCTTTACTATGTTCTCAATCTTACTTTGTCTTCTGGAGCTATCTGAATCCAGTGTTAAGATATGATGAAGACAACTGGATATGGTCCTGAATGTGAGACAATCAGTCGAGTGTTGTGTTCAAGGTCACAAAGTTTGTGTCAAATGCTTGAGGTCTCTTCTGAACTCATACCTTCCTGACTCTGGGTTGGTACTCTATATACTGCACTACCCAGCTGTCTACAAGATAGATAGTATGGCTATCACTGTTCTCATTTTTCAGGTAAGAAAATTGAAATGCAGAAGCGAAAATGATTTCTTCAAAATCCATAATAGATAATCATTTCAATAAATTTAGCAAAAAGCACCAGTAACTAATTACTTTTCATTTGATGTGGGATAGTTTCACTGAAGAAATAAGAACACTCTCAGTAAAGATAATAGCTTTGAACAAAAAAAAACGTAGTTCAGTGCATCTTGTGAGTAAGAATAAGAACTTAGTAGGACTTTTGTTGTTTGTCCTTAATTCCCAAAGAGGACCCCTGGAATCAGAAAGGAGATGTCATGTCTTGCAAGTAAACTGTATATAAATGAGGAAAGACTGTGTAATGTTGCCAGCCTGATCACTGTCTCCTCCAGAGTTATTTCTATCTAGGGACAAAGATATGCATCATAAAGGTCCTGGATGAATTAAGAGGCCTTCTTTTTTTAAGCTAAAGACTTTCCTATTTTTCACATTGTCTGAAATAAATAATGAATATTTAGTGATTAAATTTGGTAAAAATGATTCAAAGAATGACCTCTTTTACCTAGACAAAAATTTTAAAACTGAAGTTATGTAGGAGGGGAAGTACCTCAGGGTTTCTGGCAAAAATAGGAACAATTGCTATTTACTCTCATTCTGAGACTTTACCTGGGATCCTTGGTTAACCAGTTGGTGAGAGCATAGCGATTTGGGTTTAAGGCATGGACTATAGAAAGAAATCTTGCCAATAGGAAAAGTCCCACATATTTCAAAGTATTTGTAGCAGATCTTTTTTTAGTGACAAATAATTAAAAATTTAGGGAATGCCTATTAATTGGGGAATTGTTAAATAATTATGGGATGAATATTATGGAATACTAGTGTTCTATAAGAAACCATAAATGGTGGGACTACGGAGAGGCAAGGAATGATTACAGCATCTGATGCTGAGGGAAGGGAGCAGAACCAAGAAAATAATGTACACATTAACAACAACACTGTGAGATGATAACCTTGATGGAAGCAGCTTCTTACAACAATTCAGAGAGCTAGCATAACCATATTAGACTGGCTATGGACAATGTTATTTCCATCCAGAGGAAGAAAAACAAAATAAAACAAAACAAAACAAAAAGCCCTTCAGAATCTGATGAACAGTACATTCACTTTTTAAAAAATCTAGTATGTATTTCTTTCGTTTAATCTTAATTCCTCATGTTGAAAATGATTAACCTGTAAACATGCTTAACATAAATGTGTTCATACAATATTAACCTGACTGTTTCTGAGAAAGGGGGGGGTCGGAAGAGAGGGGGAAGGAAATTTTGAAACTTAAAAATATACATATGAATATGGATGAATGTTGAAAAACTTGCATAACATGTATTTGGAAAAATGAAGCATCGATTTTTAAAAAGAAGTCTAACCCATCTGTGGTGGGATGATGTCAGTTTTAGGTACCTAAAATTATTAGCAGAATATATCAAGACCTCATGAATACTAGAAAGACAAATTCAATTATCTGTCTAAAAGAAGAAGTGAAGAATCTGAACTTTAGAGATCAGTCTTTTTATCAAGAGTTTAGACCAGAAAAACAGAACAATACATTTTCCAAGAAAGTACACTGGCAATCAGTTCACTTTTAATTCTATAATTCATACACAAAGATTCCTGCTTATTGCTTATTGTAATTTTCTTGCCTAGTTTTTTCCATTTAATTCCTTGAAATGTTTCTTGTAAACCAGTTTACCTCATCTTGATTGAAACTAGAGGAAAAGGGGTTCAGCTGAATAGAAGCCAATATAAGTTTTGGGTGGGCATTGGTGACCCAGTATGGTAGTAGCTAGAATATTGGTACCTATAGAAGTTTAAAAAAAAATACTGAATTTGTCTTAAGAAAATTTAGACTTATTTTTGCCCCATCTTCTTCTCCGTGACCCTTGACAAATCACTTTACATCTCTAATGTTTAATTACCCTTTTTTAAATTGGGGGAATTATACTAAATACTCTCCAAAGTTCCTTCATTTTATAATATTGTGGTACTCAGATGCTATAAAATGTGAAGGTTTAAGATAGAAAAAGTGGAAGCCTTTTGCGAATGTATTTTTCTGCCTGAACTTCCCCCACCTTAAACAAAATCAGACATGTTTTATTTGAATATTAAATGATATAAATAATTATTTCTACTATCTCATCTCATTTTAAAAATTTCTCTTTCTTTTAATTAATGATCACTTAACTATAGTGATTTATGCCGTGACATTGTGGTATCAAAAATATTAAATTGTAATATAAATGTATCAAAATGCTAAGTCCAAAAAATAGTTGTGCTAAAAGAATTATAGTTCTTGACTTAAAGAACTAGTCAACAGGAAGAAAATAATACTATAACTATATGATGAAAAATAAATAGTAGAAAGCATTGCAAAGCCTATAGCAAAACAGCTTGGAATCAGTTTGACCTAGATTTATCTTGGCTTTTGATGCATGCTTCTTAAATAATTCATGAAGAGTCATATAAACCCAAGTAAACCCAGAATACTTTCTAAGGTTGTAGGTCAAATAATAATTATCCTTGACATTAAAATAACAATGTCTATTGACATGTGTTTCTTCACTATACAACAATGAAATCACAGTTCTGTACAATAAAATAATTTTATAAAGTAAATGTAAATATCACTTTGCAGTATAGCAGATAAAAAGCTTTGGGTCTGGAGAGATCTACATGCAACTATTACTTTTGACTCCTATTTTTCTATGGTCTTAGGCAAGTCATGTGCCTCAATGTGGCTCAATCAAATTGTTATAATGGGAGCATAGTCATTGAATGGCACTGAAATACCTGCATATTCTATTCTGCCTCTAATCAATTATTGTGAAAGAAGCTAGATAAGCCTATTTTGGGAAATGAAAAATAGTACAGAAAGACTCAAATATAGTATTTCAATAACATGAAAATATTGTATAACTGTTTTTGTCATTTAACCAACTGGTGAAGAGGCATACTGTTGATGGGCTACTTGTATTTTATTAGAAAGAACTTGTTCTTCCCTACCTGTGTGAGACCAGATTTGATATCAGGAAGATAAGTTTTCCAGACTCCAGATTTTGCCCTTTATTTACTGTGACAACAAGGTGCCTCAGTGATCTCGGAGTTACTATTACTTTCCAAGTGTTTACCTCTTTTAGATTATATTTATTGTATAACTTTTTATTGTTATATTTATACTATTTATTATTACAATTATATAATATTTCTTCTGTAGGACAGCAATGTCTTACAGAAATACCCTAAAAAATAGGAAAGAAGAGAGGAAAAGAATTAATATAATAGGATATAGGTGGTCTTCTCTTGATTACAGTGCTTGAATATTCTAGGCAACCATTTGACTGAATTTCTCTTTCTGCATAGGGATACTCTTACATCAATCAAACAGGTACAAATATATCACTCTATTCAAAGGAAGAGGAAAGGAATAAGAATTTGCATGATGTTTACAATATGGTAGGAACTATACTAAGCTTTTTACAAATAACTCATTTAATCTTCACAAAAAGCCTGATGTCTTACACATTACACAGCTGAAGAAACTAAGAGAAACCAAGTTTTAAGTGACTTGCTCAGGGTCACATAGCTAGCAAGTGTCTGGTTTTGAATTCAGATCTTTCTAAATCCAGACTCTGTCCTCTATCTACAAAACTACTTAGTTGTCAAAGTATACCTTCTCTATTTCAACATCATGGTTAAGTTTAGTTCTGCTAGCATGACTGCACTAAGGATATCCAGTTTTAATTCAATAGTCATGTCACCCTCTTCATCCATTCCTGAAACTCCCAAACGAATGTCAAAAATAACACCAACTTCAAAACAGAAAAATTTTAATAGTAAGAAACATTAACATTCTTCCGTTAAATATGCATCTGTACTATAAACTCTACATAAAAACATCTAGATTTCCAAAGAACTAAAAACCATTTTCATTAAATAGTAATTTATCTTCAATTGCTGAAAATATGTTCCACTTAATAAAATAACATTTACAGAAAACTTTTAGAAACAAACCTGAGTAAGGGGATGGCTAGGTGGTGCAGTGGATAGAGCATCGGCCCTGGAGTCAGGAGTACCTGGGTTCAAATCCAGCCTCAGACACTTAATAATTACCTAATTGTGTCACCTTGGGCAAGCCACTTAACCCCATTGCCTTGCAAAGACCTAAAAAAAAAAAAAAACCCTCAGTAAAATAAAGTACACATTTACATTCTGGATACCAAAGAATAAGATTAAATGGCATTACATTTTTTTTGAAGAAAGATTTTATTTATTTTGAGTTTTACAATTTTTCCCCTATTCTTGCTTCCCTCCCCCTACCCCCCATAGAAGGCAAGTCTATTAGTCTTTACATTGTTTCCATCATATACATTGATCTAAGTTGAATGTGATGAGAGTGAAATCATAGCCTTAAGGAAGAAAAATAAAATAAGAGATAGCAAAATTACATTATAAGATAACAGTTTTTTTTTCTAAATTGAATGTAATAGTCTTATATTTTATTTTTCTGGTTCTGTTCATCTCGCTAAGCATCAGTTCATGCAAATACTTAAAGTTTCCCTGAATTCCCATCCTTTCTGGTTTGTTAAGCCATTCCCCAACTGAAGGACATTCACTTAGTTTCCAATTCTTTGCCACCACATAGAGAGCTACTATGAATATTTTTGTATGAGTAATGTTTTTATCCTTTTTTATAATCTCTTCAGGGTATAGACCCAATAGTGCTATTGTTGCCCTTTGGGAATAATTCCAAATTGCTATCCAGAAAGATTAGATGAGTTCACAGCTCTACCACCAAATGTATTAGTGTCCCAGATTTCCCACATCCCTTCCAGCACTGATCATTGTCCTTTCTGCTCATATTGAAATGGAATTGTTTTTTTTATAAAAATTATAGTATCTCCTTTTTAATTGTTAAAATTTTGGTGCACCAATATTTCAGATAGTATCACAAGGGCTATTGCATACCTTGAAATGCTGACATTTAAGAATCAGTTAATCATTATTTTTACAAACAGCCCTATCTAAAAATGACAACATGTAAAGCAATGAATGTCTTTTCTTAAACAATTTTATCAACTGTACTCTTTAGAAATAATCTTCAAAACATGAAGGATGATAATAAACTTATGTATTTTCTTCACTAAGTTCTAGTCAGTAAATAATCATTAAACTTGAACAATTCTATGAATATATGTAAATGGTATTATGAATATTTATACTAGTCTAAGGGATGATATATTTGTGACTTCTAAATGAGGATATATAATAGGAACCAATTTAGCAATGCTGAGAGCTAAAAAATTACTGTATTATTGTTGGTTAGCCAATGATTTTTTCTTCTTAAATTAATTAAATATAACTTTCCTCCACTTTATGACAAATGTAGTTACTTTTATTTAAATGTGTGCAGTCACATCTGTAGTCAGTAATGTAAAGTTAAATAAACATTTATTTATTAAGTCACTTACTTTGTGTGAGGCACAAAGGTAAGCAGAAAAAAATGTAATTTCTACCTTGAAGCAAATTACATTCCAATGAAAGAAAAGTCATAATTATCACCTGTATATTAAATTTCATTTTATACCATTTTCTGTGCTAGGAACAATACAATACTACCTAAGTATCTACTCTTGAAGAGGTTATTAGCTTAAGCAAAATCACTGATCTCTAAGAACATGGATAAAATCTCAAGTCACATAATAGATATAGACTTCATTAAAATAAAGTTGTTTGAAAAGAAAAATTGTTTGATCTTATTTAGAAGTTTTCTTTGTTATCCCCATAACAAATGATATTTGCTGATGGTTTAGGTAAATGCTTTTTATCACTTTAAGGAAAAATCCATTTATGCTTTCAGGCATTTTTATGCTTGACAAAATTAGTGTTATACATTATCAAAAGCTTTTTCTGCATCTATTGATATAAACTTTTTTACTTTTGTTATTGATGTAAACAATTATAAACATTTATAGTAATAGTTTTCTATGTTATATGATTTCTCAATTGCTTTTATAAATGCTATTTGGTTATAATGTGTAATCTTTGTTATATGTTGTTGTAATCTTTTAGCTAGTATTATATTTAGGATTTTTCATCTATATTCATTATTGAAATTGGTCTATAATGTTCTTTGTTTTTACTCCTCTTGGTTTAGGTATCAATATCATATTGAATTTTTAAATCTATGGCTTTATCAGAGTATGGAACTTCTAGTATGGACCATTTCTCCATTACTCTCCTGTAACTTCCCAACTTAGATAGTTACCTGGTTGACACTGAATGATTAACAACTTACAATGATTATAAATACAAATATTATTAAAAATATCAGAGACTAGACTTAAATCTATACCTTCCCAACTATAAGACTATCCTTCTATTTATCATGCCATAATGCCTCTCAAACAATACAAAGTTATTCTCATAATAAAGTGGCATGGCCATACCACCATCAGTCATATTTTTACGCTGCATTTGTATTACTGAATTTGAATGTCATTGTAATGCAATATAGAAAATATGGCAGCTGGAGCCAGACAATTCAATTTCAAATTGAATCTGAGAAATTTACTAACTACATAATTTAGCACAACCTCCCCAGGCCTCAGTTTCTTTATGTACAAATTGATGGAGTTGTATGAGGATTTAGCTTTAAATCTATGACACTATTATCCTATTAATAAGGATGATCATACTGTTCCCTAAAATTCTACTCTACTGCTTCATGATGGACTGGTACCTAAACCTGGATATTATGCCAGAAGATCACATATGCTAGTAGATTCCATTAAGATCTGACAACTTTTGGTGAAGGAGACAGGCTCTCTAAATGCCACCTGAATTAGAATTAATTATATTTGGGTGGTGTTATTAACAATTGACATGAATGTTAAGTGATGTTGAATATTTTAGGTTGCAATATCTTGTTATTTTAACATTATGTTTAAAGCATTAGTGAGGTTATGAAATATTGGTTGGGCATAGCATTTACATTGATGAAATCATTCATCTCTTGAAGTTAATGTAGGAGATGGGCATTGAAATAATGTGATGAGTAAGTGATTGACAGTACTAATGGATCTGCATAAATCCCTCCAGAGTTTTTGCTCAGACTGTATAACAAAGAGAATATACTTCCAAAAAAGTGAAAAAAATAATTTTTTACAAATATTTATAATAGATTAAATTTTTAAAAAGCATGTTCCAATACAATCACTACTTACTTTAGTAAATTAAAAACAATAATTTGAAATAGCAATATTTTCTTGTACAAATTGCTGTTAAAAGAATGAAAAAATCATGCACTCTCTTACATATGGCTAAAATTTTCCAGGAATATTTTTTTTAGTAAATTTATATAGGAAATCTTTTCAGTTGACATGCAGCATAAAACTAGCTTTGGTTCTAACTGGATCTTTATAATCAAAAATTAAATATTAATGTACCTAATTTTGACATTGCTATTCAAAGGTCAGATTTATTGTTTGCACAGAAAGGATAGTTAAGTCATAGTTGTATGTAATAATTATAATTTTATACTTTAAAACATTTAACTGTACTTTAAAAATTTCAATGGAATAATTAAAAACAGAAATTGTGCTATTATTCTTGCTAATATATAATATTAATTTAAACTTTTGCTGAGTCCATTAATTAGCCTATTAAATGTACATTTTTAATTGTCATTTTCAAAAAAAATTAAAAGGATTCATGTCTTGCTGTGCTGTGAACAATACATAAAGCTGCTGAAGAATAACTTAATATATAATTCCTTAGACAATATTATGCCATCCAAAAACTAAGAATGATTTCTCCATTGTCCAGAGTATTAAAACCTTTCAAACTACAAAGATTTTTTTTATCAAATAGGCTAATTAATACCAATGTATACTTTTTATGAATATCTGATGAAAATATTAGAATAATTTGAAAATATATGCACATACTTATACATGAATTTATATGTGTATATTTGTGTGCATATTTGTTCATTGTGTGTGCATATATACACATATATCTGAAAATACAAAACTACAACTCCAGATCAGTCTTTTTAAATTTCTATTCTATATAAATCATGTTTCTTCCATTTTAAGGAGAGTTAGGGGGAGGGCATATAGTTAGTGAAACAATTGTATCAAAGTTTATTAGAGGAGAAATATCCTTTCTTTAACTATCTTCAGTCAGAATATTATTTGCTCCTTCAGTCAGTCCTGCCTTACTTGATTCATCATTGTTTTAAATCTTTCAGTATTTTATCTGTCACCTCTAATAGTCTAGAGACTGTTATCTAACTAATAAAAATCACTGAGTGTTTGAAAGTCCAGTAGCATTGTCCTGGAATCAGGATGCAGTGGAATTTCCTCCTTGCAAATGAACTATTTGGTTTGTTGTTGTTGTTGTTGTTGTTATTATTATTCTTATTGTTATTACTATAATCAAAGAACATAGTGTGCTGATTGGTTGGCAGTGCATTCAAAGACATACCCTGTCCTATGGACTCACAATTGAAGTGAATGATCCTTTCTCTCTGGATTCCTGGCACAGACCTGGGGAGAGGAAGGCAATCATCTTGATCAATGATCCTGAGAACAAGCAGAGCAAGCATGACACTCATCAAATAAGTGAATCTTCTGGGGCTAATCCTTCAGCCCCAGACTTTTCTTCCTGAAACCCACAAGAGGGAAGGAGAAAAATAAATTTGCTAGACTTGCTTGACTTTGGAGAAGAATTCTCACCTTGAAGTCAATCTTACCTATGACACACAATATCCTAGAGGTCATAAGGTGCAGGTTTTATTTAAGAGATTTGGGAACTCTCTTTGCCTTTTTATTTCCTTTATGTTTTTATTTTCTGAGGCTTATACATTTTATATCTTTTTTTCTTAAATTATAAATCTTTACATAGTAGGGAGAACATATCTATGAAAGTAATTTGACAGTTTTCCTTAAAACTTTGCAGCTTCTCAAATTTAGTTGGTTGGAATGGAATTATAGTCTAAAAATTTAGCAAACAAGCAAATGAATAAAGAAAAGAATCCTATTCTTATGTATTTTATTTATCTAAAAGAGTAGTTTCATATCGTATGATTATTTAGGAGTCAGATTACATTACAAAAAGAAAACCTTGGAAAAAAATAAGAAAATATCCAGCTAATAATAGAATAAACAACTGAACAGAAAGAAAAAATAGCAATATATGAAGAACTTGAGCATTATATAATAAATAGTATTATATGAAGAACATAAGCATTATATAATAGACAAGTTTCATGCATCAAAGTTCATAGATCATATTTTTAATGATTTTCTTTCTCACACCTGATTATTATTAAAGCAGAATCTTTGGGATTATGATATGTATACTTAGAATAAAAAAATGTAACTTCCTTTTTTAAATGAATTTAATTGAGTTATTTGTATTGAGTGAACTTTTATAATAGAACACAGACTATCCAAGGATAGAAAGAAACTGGTATAATTGAGAAAAAGCTACTTTTGGACCTGGGTTCAATTAACATCTGATTCTCTAGGTTTTTAATCCTAATAAACTTACCTTTATGTATGTGTTTCAAATAAATTTCTAAGATGTGGATAAGGTTGTGGTTTGAATTTGTAGACCAAGTTTATTATTAGAAGCTCCTTACAGGGAAAAACAGTAAAAATAAAATAAAAGTAAAGTTCCAGTTAAAACAATGTTTAAAGGATATTGTGGTCTGTTCTAGGGACATGAAGACACCAAATCAATACAAATATTGCCCTATGCAAATATTTATTATACCGGGGAGACAAAATATATGAAAAAAGATAAGTCAAACACGCTAATGTGACAGAGACAGCATGCTGGTAATTAGGAGACCAAAGAATCAGAACTATAAAAATGATAAGATGATTGGTGTCTTGTTTCAGGGTATTAATATAAAGAAAGGATCTTCCTCTTCATGGCACTCCTCCACTATCACTATGCTGCTCAGAGATTTGTCCTACTCATTTTCTCATTTTTCTACTCTTTAATTGACACAATTTAGTTAGCTGCACACCTCCCATCTCCTCTTGTAGGACTGACTTGCTTTTGAAACACCAGCTTTGCTGGTGTGATTGAATATCCTGGATCAGATCTCCTCCAGGACAAGGAATATCAGTTATAGAATCAGCAGTGTTAATCGTGTAATTTTATTAAGTGAGTATCTTATGAAGCTGTGAAGGTCTGGTAATAGAACAAACACCTCAGTAAAGTTCCCAAAGTCTCAAAGATTGGGATAATCCCTGGGTTTCTGAGATTTTACTTCAAAAAAGTTAAAGAAATAGATTGGGTGGAAAAAGTGTCTTTATTTGGACCAGGATGTTGATCAACTTAACATAGAAGACAATCAAGGAGGGGATGTTCATTTATGTTCTAGCAACACAAGATGCCAAGATACACCAGATCATTTCAGAAATATCATTACCTCATATGTTGAATCTACATTTAGCATTTATCAATTAAAACAATTAACAAAAGACTTCAGAAGAGTAAATGTCAGGAATAGAGATAGACAAAGATGGAGATGAGAGATTAGAAGGAGAACATAAAGAAGGAAAAGAATGAAGAGAGTAGACTGAGAAGAAAGGGGGAGAGAGAGAGAGAGAGAGAGAGAGAGAGAGAGAGAGAGAGAGAGAGAGAGAGAGAACGAGAGAACAAAGGAGAAAAATTACAAAAAATTTTGGTCATCTATATAGTTGTGGGGAGTTCATAATAATATGGAAATTCAGGTTTGATTCAACAAGAGGAGATGAACAATATTACAATAATTAATGACAGAATACTTGTGTTAAGAGAGTTAAATAAAACTCGTGTCTCTGTAAACTGGAATGAACAGGGCTAGATAAAATTTAGCATTATTGGCTAGAACACTTCATAGTGGAGCATGAATTGCTAACAAAACAGTACTAGATTGCTTAAGTTAGTCTTACTTAGTCTTACTTTTCTTAAAAAAATTCATTCATATAATTAATATAAAAATGAACTCACTGATAACACATCAAAATAGATATCAATCCCATGTTTACATACTTTGTACAAGTCAATTACAATTTATTTGACTAATAAGAAAATTTATAAATAGTTGTTACAATATATTGATTAAGAGAATAAAGGAACACAAAATTTTATAGGGGTTTAAAGAAAAATTCATCGATTCATAATTTTTTTGCTTTTTTCTCATTTAATATTTTACTTTCCCAAAGAGAATTAAAAACAAATTTAACGTTCTTGTTTTTCAAATTTTTGAATTTCAAATTTTCTACCTCCCTCCATTCTTCTTCTCCTTCAGATAGCAGGTTGACAGTTTATACATGTGCACTCATGCCAAACACACTTCAATGTAAGTCATTTTGTAAAAGAAAACATGGAGAAAACAGCAACAAAAAGAAGAAAAACAAAGGATCTTTGTTCTGTAGTCAGGTTCTATTAATTCTTTCTCTAGTAATGGACAGCACTTTTTATAATAAGTCCTACAGAATTGTCTTGGACCATTGTTGTGCTGAGAATAGATGCTATTTGTAGTAGATCATAAAATAATATTACTCTTAGTGGGTACAATGTTCTCATGATTTTCCTAATATCACTTTGTATCAGTTCAGGCAAGTCTTTCCAGGTTTTCTGCTCATTATTTCTTTTTTTTTTCTTTGCAAGGGCAAATGGGGTTAAGTGGCTTACCCAAGGCCACACGTCTCGATAATTAAGTGTCTGAGACTGGATTTGAACACAGGTACTCCCGACTCCAGGGCCGATGCTTTATCCACTGAGCCACCTAGCCACCCCTTATTATATCTTAAAGCACAATATATTCCAATCCAGTCATGGACATCACTTCAATTTCCAATTCTCTATCACCACCAAAAGAGTAAATATTTTTGTACATATAATTCCTTTTCCTTTTTGTTTTTATCTCATTGGAATATAGAACTAGTAGTGGTGTTCTCTCATGAATAAAAATTTGGAACATTTTTTCATATTTATCTGAAAACTGCCTGTTAATATTACTTGACCATTATCAATTTACAAATGAATTCTATTTCTATAAATTTGACTCCATTTTCTATGTTTCAGAAATGAGATCAATCAGAAAAACACTATGAAATAATTTTCTTAGTGATGATTATCATTATGTATTTCCATCCATTCTGTTCGTTCTCTCTCTCTCTCTCTCTCTCTCTCTCTCTCTCTCTCTCTCTCTCTCTCTCTCTCCTTTTACCCTGTCCATTCTCAAAATCATTTTGCTTCTGTATGGTAAGATAGATTTCTACATCCAAATGTGTGTGTATATTTTTTTCTCTGAGCCAATTCCCAGTTAGAGTAAGTTTCATGTGCTCCTCTCTGCACTTCACCCATTTTGACCATACTACAAAATCTATTTCAGACATCTTTTATATTTTAATGTAATTTATCCCATTCTTTCTTTCCTTTTCCCCTTCTCCCAGTGCATTCTTCTTTCTAATTCTTTAATTTTATGTGATTGTGATTAGATAATCATTCCATTATATTGAATTCATACCTCTGCTTTCTGTCTTTGTATACTGTTTCTGTCTTAATGATGAGAAGGGTCTTAGGAGTTATAAATATAATTTTCTATGTAAGATATAAAGAAATAATCCTTATTGAATGATCAAGTCCTTCAAAGGGGATTTAAGTCCCTAAAAACTGATCATCACCCCATTTTTGCTATTAGTGTGTATAATGTTCTTCTGGTTCTACTCATTTCATTCAGCAGCCAGCATTCATGCAAGTCTTTCTATGCTATTCTAAATTTCCATCCCTCATAATTTCTTATAGAACAATATTATTCCATCACAAGTGTACCACAATTTGTTCAGCCATTCTTCAGTTGATGGGCATCCCTTTAATTTCCAATTCTTTTTTTTTTAAATTAATGAATTGATTGATTTTCATCCATATGCACATGTAGATTTTTTGTTACAAAATTTCCTCCTACCCTCCCTTCACACCCTCCCTTCGCACCCTCCCTCAGCAGTGAAGAGTCAGATAAGCATTATACATACATATTTTGGATAAACAAGTTTATATATTAGTCATTTTGGTAGGAGGAATTAGAGTTAAGGAAAAGAGATACATAAGAAATAATTTTTATGAAGTGTTGATCTCTATTTCCAATTCTTTGTCACTACAAAAAGAGCTGCTATAAATATTTTTGTACATAAGCATTTTTTCACCCTTTTTCTTGATTCCTTTGGGATATAGACCTAGTATTACTGAATCATAGGGCATGCATAGTCTTATTGCACTTTTATCATAATTCCAAATTGCTTTCCTGAAATATTTGATCAGTTCACAACTTGGTATGCATAAGCCACCTTCCTTTACATCTTATTTTCATTAATTCCCTTGATATTCTTGACCTTTTCATCCTCCATATGAATTTTGTTACTATTTTTTTCCAGCTCAGTAAAGTAACTTTTTTTTTGAATTTTGGTATGGCACTGAATAAGTTTTTTAATTTAAGTAGAACTGTCATTTTTATTATGTTAGCTCTGACTACTCATGAGCAATAGATGTTTGCCCAGTTATTTGGATCAGATTTTATTTGTTTGAGAAGTGTTTTATACTTACTTTGTTATAGTTTCTGAGTCTGAAGGGTAGACTCCCAATTATTTCATGTTGACACAATTACTTAAAAGGGAATTTCTCTATCTTTTGCTCCTGTGTCTTGTTAGTAATATTTCTATGAATAGAAATTTTTTCTATTATCATATTCCAGTCTTTTTCTTGACTTATAACTCTATGCTAAAGTGGAACTCTGTTTCTTAAATGAAGGATGTACTGTCCCAAGCTTCAGGGGTTTTTTTGCAGTTTTTTTTTCCAAAGGTAATTCTGGGAACCTGTAAACTTTTGACTTTTTCAAAGGGTATGATCTAGGGAGAGATGACCAACTGTAAATAATTTGTGAGTGGCCACAAGCATTCTTTTCACCCTGGAAACTATGGTCAGAATTCCTGCTCCTACAACTACAAGCTCTGCCGGATTGGTGATCCTCCTCCCAATGGCACTAATATCCAAGACTGCAATCCATTTCTAAATTTACACAATACAATCCTGTTGCAAGCAGAGAGATTCCTTTCTGACCCATCACCTGATCTACTTACCATCTGTGGGTTGAGAGACCTGAAAACAGCCCGTGCTGCCTCAGACTCAGTCACCCCAAGGTCCAGTCCTAGTTTATTGGGGCCAGATTTGTTTTGGAGTGGATTGCTCTGGAATGCACTGTAGTCTTGCCTTGGTGTAACAGATATTTCTTGCTGATCTTTTAAGTAGTCATGGGTAGATTTTATGGATTCTGTTGTCCTAGAATTTTTTTTAGAATAATTATTTAAATTTTTGACCTCTAATAACTAATATCAAAGTCACTGGGTGTGCCAACATCCAAAACAGAAAATTCACATTTGTGAAAGTGCTGATATATAATAGATAAGGCAATATAATTCTGAACTGGTCATTTCCCAATTTATAAATGGTCAAAGGATATGAATAGATAGTTTTCAAATGAAGAAATTAAAGATATATATATATATATATATATATATATATATATATATATAAAGCATGTGAATAATGTTCCAAATCATTTATGATGAGAAAAATGCTAATTAAAATAACTATGAGGTATCACCTTACACCTATCAAATTGACTAAAAGGACAAAAAGAAAAAATGATCAATTTTGGAGGTTGTGGGAGGAGTGCTAGTGGAGCTGTGAATAGATCCAATCACTTGGGACAACAATATAGAACTACACCAAAAGAACAATGAAACTGTTCATATACTTTGACCCAGGAATTCCAATTCTGGGCCTTTATAAAAAATAATCCCACATGTTCCATAATTTCTATAGCAGTTATTTTTGTAGTAGAAAAGAATTAGAAATGGAGGGCATGTCCATCAACTGGGGACTGGTTAAAGAAGTTATCATATATGAATATTTTGGAATGCTGTTCTATAAATAAACATAAACAGATTCTAGAGAAGCATTACAAGATCTAATGCTTAGTGAAGGGAGCAGAACCAAGAGAACAATGTACACATTAACAGCATTGTGGGATGGTCAACTTTGATGTATGCAGTTCCTCTCAGCAGTTCAGAGAGCTAGGACAACCCTATTAGACCAGCTATGGACAATGCTATCCTCATCCAGAGGAAGAAAAACAAAACAAAACAAAACAAAACAAAATAAAAAGCCCTTCAGAATCTGATGAACACTACATTTGCTTTTAAAAAAATTCTTGTATGTAAATCTTTTCATTAATCTCAATTCCTCATACCAAAAATGAGTAATCTGTAAACATTTTAACAGAAGTGTGTATGTACATTATTAACCTGATTGTTCATAGCTAAAAGAAGGGAGGATGAAAGAAAATCTTGTAACTTAAAAATATACACATGCATATGGATGAATGTTGAAAAACTTTTATAACATGTATATGGAAATATAAAATATCAATTAAGAAAAGAACCTTGATTGGGAGGAACCATCCTTTTGGAAGGAGACATCCCTCCTGGAATGTACTCTTTGAACATATCTCCTAGTTTATGCATACTGCTAGAATATGAATCTGATATTCAGCCCCCATTCTCAATTGGAAACTGTTCCCTTCCTTTAATGGACAAACTAGATGTAGTTTTTTCAAATCTAACCTTCTATTAGTGGAAAGAATAAAAAAATCCTTTACTGAGGTTTGATCCTCTAGTGAGATATCCACACAGCTCCCCCATCTGTATAATCTGATAATTTTGAGAAATATTAATAAAATATTTATGTTAGCCTAATTCTGTTTTACTCCTTCTTAAAGTTTCAGACAAACTCTGAGGATTGACATATATTTAATATAATTATTATTTTTATGGTCAAAATTCAGTGAAAACCCCTCCTTATTTTGGGGGGAACCACTCTTCCAAAAAAGTATTTGGAGAGACTTAGGGGAGAACTCACGTTATTCATTGCCTTAGCCTTTTTGACTCAGCAGATTGAGCAATAATTGAACAACTCATCCTGAAATATTCTATTTCCATTGATTTTACAGATTAGCATCATAGTCTTTCCTTCAGTTCTACAAACATTGGATTGTGGAACACACACAGATTTGCATGAATATGTATATGTCCTTTAACATATTCTAAAATATATATTCTGAATATATATATATATATATATATATATATATATATATATATATATATATATATATATATCAAATGAAAAGAGAAAGCTAGAGCATGTGATGTCTACCTGGAAATCTGATTCAATTCAAAACTCTAAAAGACACTGACAAAATAATAAAGGAAAAAGTCTGAAGTAAAATATGACAGTTTCAAGAAGGCAATTCTATCCTTTAAGTGCATCATGATAACAAATTCATAAATCAATTAATTTTCAAGTTATATGACTTTATTGAAAGATGTTTAACATATTCATCAAATGAAATCTTTCCCAATGATGCAATAATGTCATTTCTACTCAATAACCATAACATTCTTACTTTATAAGGGGAAAAAATGAATTCTTTGAGCTTGAGATTAGATGTCGATTTGAACAAAAGGACTAAGGATATGTGCAAATTATACCTTAACCTCTCCTAAACAAAACAAATGACAAAAACCTTCTGAGAAAACAAGAAACAAACTTGTGTCTGTATATATCAAGAGACTTGCTTAGTCTAAATGATAAGAACATATAAAAAATAATTAACACCTATTAAATAATTTGAATCATAACAGATGTGGAAACTATCCTTAGAGAGAGAAATAACATCTAAAATATAACAACTCAGATAAAAGTAGGACACTTAATAATCGATATTTTTAGAATATACAAACTCATTAAATACTTATTTGAAATCCACTATGAGAAGGTTAATTGACACCTCATCTTTGAATAGTAATGAAAGTTAATGTTAGGGCGGCTAGGTGGCATAGTGGATAGAGCACTGGCCTTGGAGTCAGGAGTACCTGAGTTCAAATCCGGCCTCAGACACTTAATAATTACCTAGCCCTGTGGCCTTGGGAAAGCCACTTAATCCCATTGCCTTGCAAAAACTAAAAAAAAAAAAAAAAAGTTAATGTTAGACTCATGCCACTAGATCTGTGAAATATAACCCCAAATAGTTTACTTGAAATGTTGACTAAGAAAGAATTGAGAACTAAGGAAATGGCTCTCTTCAGACTCTTTCTTCTCAGCTATAATACTACTTCCTCTTAATCCTTTCAGCAGATGACTTTATGTTCCTGTTTTTTTTTTATTTCTTGCTCCATTCTTTCAACTCCCAAGTACTAAAAATTTCTAATAAGGTTTAAACTAACTTCTGCTTTCTGAGGCAAAGAATAAGTCATAATAGACCTTGTATTGCACTTACTTGCTATGTCTTTGATTCACTGAGGAGTCCTATTCTTAGTTCTGATTGATATAATCAAGAAAATTTTTATCCCACAAAGGTAATTGCTTTTAAATGAGGTGGGATAATCAATTGAACTCTACTCAATAGCAAAAGCATTTAGTTATATATTACTTAGAATTTTGCAAAATTAATGACGGGGTTAGCAGTTCATTGCATGGGGTTTCTATACACAGCAAGATAACTGTGAAGATGTGATGCCACAATTCTGGCACAATTAGTCCTATGCCCTTGAAATAGTATTTGAGCAGCTTTATGGAAGATGAATTTCCAAAAGCAGATACTGAAAAGGAGGAACATCAATTAGATTATTAAAATAGTTAAAGTGAAAGGTGATGAGAACTTGAAATATGATATTGGGCATTTTCATGAGAAATAAAATGAGAATAGATACCAAAATATTCTATATGTAGAAAAAATGGCACTTTTCAAGTGAAACTCTTGTCTAGCTGTGTATTATGAGTGTGAGTGTGTGTGTCTGTGTATTCATAGGAAAAAATTTTACATTTATATCCTTTCAATTTCATCTTGCTAAATGTTTCACACTCCATTGTTCTAATCTGTTTAGGTATTTTTAATTGTGATTTTTTTTCACTCATTATGTTCTTTCTACCAGCTTTATATTATCTGCAAATTTAATAAGTTTACTGTGTAATTAGTTATTCAACTTATTGATAAAAAAATGTTAAAGATACAAACATGAAAGAGAGCAATTTGAAAACCTCTAAATTAACCTACCTAGGCATAACATCATAAAAATCTTGTAAATTTTGTTCCAAAACATTGAAAGAAAATAAGGAAAGGAAAGAAGGAGAAGAGAAAGGGAATGGGGAAGGTAGAAAAATGTAGAAAAATAAAAGGGAGGAAGCTATTAGGGAGGGAGGAGGAAGGGAGGAAGAAAGCAAGCAAGAATAAAGCATGATTGTGTTTATATGACTTATTCTACTTGGACCTATATGATGGTTTGTCATATCTTTGTGCTCAATAAACACTGATTAAATGATAGATGAGATTGACCTCTTCCCCTGCCAAGGATCAATGTCAAGGTTTTCTATTTTCTCTTCCCTTTAAACATTGGGATGCTTCTTCTCTTAAAGTTTATACCTTGCTTGCTCAACAACCTTCTTAAAATATCACTTGATAGTTGATCTGTTATGTTTTAGTACTCTGATTGTAATCTATCCTATTTGCATTTGAACTTATTAAAGATAACTTTTTTACTGTCTTTTCAAGTATTTATACTTTAACTATCTTTTTATGCATTTCAGATAGAAGATTTATATTTATGGGTACTTTAGAATCTATCTAATCCAACTTCCTTCTGATATCATTGAAGAAATTGAATGTAGAGAAGTTACCTCAAACAATGTAACACAGAAAATATCTGGCAAGCTTAGAAATGTCTTTTGAATCTGCCACTATATCATACTCTCCCTGAAATTTCAAATTCATTTTCCTTCATAGAGGAAAAAAAATTATCTATAGATACACACACACACACACACACACACACACACACACACACATACACACACACATATACACCAACTGATCAAGCCTCCTTTCTCTGTTATCCATTTGTTATTTCATTTTACCCAACTTAGTGCATCTCTTCCTTCCTTGTTTCTCTTACCTTCAATACTGTTGTTTGAGAACCATTCCTTTCTTAGTTAGCATGTTTTGCTTCACAAATCTAGAGTTCTACTTGTTTTTAGCATTAAAGATACTTGGTTCTTTTTAAAAAATTTTCATAGATTTTTGTCCTTATTCCATCTTATAAATATCTCTTAATAGCATAGGCATAGTTATCAAAAATAATAGGTCACTTTTTTCTTCCTGATCAAAATTATTTGGCACTATTTTATTACAATTGCTTTCAAGATTCTCCCATCCTTCTTATTGACTCCCTCTTCATAATAAGAATCCTGAGACATCACCTATCTTGTCTTTGAACCTTTTGAAATTTCACCAGTGAAATCTTAAAAGTTGTATACCTTTAGGTGCATAAAAATATGCCAATTTGTTTCATGATTCAAAGAAGCAGTGTACCTAATCATGGAATTGTCTGATTTTTGGATAACAGGGATTTTTTAGATAACAGAGTGTAATTTTTTTCATGAAAAAGTATCTTTATATATCTGACTTTATTTTTGTGAGAAGTGTTTTCTTTTTTGAGTGAAAAATATTATGTATTTTGAATTTTGCAATTTCCCCCCAATCTTATTTCCCTCCCCCTCTCTGTTATGTACCAAACACTGTTAATTACTGAGGTAAAAAAGCAAACAAACAAAAAAAATAAATTAAGACAAAAAATGAACCTGAACAGCAGGGCAAGTGTGAAAAATAGGTGAAGATATCTGGTATGATGGAGAAGTTCAAAGAAGCACAAAACTGAGTAACTAGTAAGTAATGGAGAAAATATCTCTTTAAGTGAAGACCCTGTGAATATAGTAATTCTACCTACTAATCAAAAGATCAATTTTGCAGAATAATGATATTTCACAAAGATTTTTGTAGAAGGAAAACATAATGAAGCATATGGAATAAATTTGAATGAACAGATGCAAAGATTGTTGTACTAAAGTCCTTACTTTTCTAAATGTTTTAGTTTATTAAAGGAAACAAGGGGTTATAATAGTCACAAAGAAAAATCAAAATGCATATACTAATTTTAAAAATCACTTCTAATATAGCACCCGTTATTTTATAGTCTTTAAGTCTTTGTTTGACAAATCTGACATTCTGAGACATCTTTCCTTATCTTTAAACACACAACATATAATTTCATGGTCAGATAATTGCAAAGATCACCCTGGAAGGGAATGTATTTGCTTCTTTTTTAATGCTCCAATATCTTAAGCAAATTGATAAGCAGCAGGAAAATATAAAATGACAATGTTTGCAAAGACCTTCTATATAATATTCTTGCACTTCTAACTTGGTGATGATAAACTATTATATAGGACTATTAATTAACTATAAAAATGAGTGATTATTTATTTTAAAATTTAATAGAAGGGAGGCTAGTTGGCGCAGTGGATAAACACCGGCCTTGGAGTCAGGAGTACCTGGGTTCAAATCTGGTCTCAGACACTGCCCTGGGCAAGCCACTTAACCCCATTTGCCTTGCAAAAACCTAAAAAAAAATCAATAGAACAAAATAATGTGTATTTTCTTAAAGAGCAAAAATTCTGAGGTCCCTAGCAAAGATACCTGAGTGAAGGTAGGGATTCCCATGAGCTCTCCCCCAAACCTCTCCAAATCCCTTTAAATAATGACTCTAATCAAATTCTGTGACAGTGCCCACAAAAAGAATGAGTGAAACAAGTTTTCCAGCTCAAGACAACTTTGAAAATAAGCAGGGTTTTGGGAGGGGAAGGTTTCCAGGCCTCTCAGCCCAGGGATTACCAAGGACAATTGGGAATGGTAGTGGGAAAACTCTGCCATACCAGAGTGAAAGTGTAGTCCAGTCCAAGAGAGGCCTCAGCACAGACCCAACTCCCAGGGGACCAAACCTGAGGAGTCACCCTGCAGGGAATCACCCAGCAGCTGCTAAAGGGATCAGGAAGATTGCAGATGTCTCCTTGCTAACATTGAGGCAGGACTCTATTGCTTTGCCTATACTCAGATCTGGATCACAGTCTGGCATCTCAGGGTAAGAAAAAGGAGCTTTAATTGCCAAAAGTGTAGCAGGGGTTCCCTCTTCATGATTCCAAGGCAGAAAGGGGTGCTTATAGTCATCCACAGAGCAGAGCAAAGACAAGAAGAGCAATCATAGCCTCTTATAAGACCTTGGAGGAATTGAGAACTTGCATCCTGAGGGATAGATGCCTCTGAAAACAGCTGCCAAAAAAACTCAAAAGTTTGGGACAATGTGTCCTCTACCCTAGAAGCAGAGGTACCCCTTAACAAAGAGTTAAGATAAAGTCATAGACTTGGGAATTGAGTAAATAGCAAAAGGGAAAAAAACTGACCATAGACAATTTGGTCCTGTGAAAGATCAAAATACACATTAAGAAGATAACAAAATCAAAACTTCTACACTTAAAGCCTCCAAGAACAATGTGAATTTTTCTCAAGCTTTGTAAAATTCAAAAATATTTGAAAATCAATTACAGAAAGTGGAAAAAAATTGGGAAAGAAATGAGATCATGAAAACCAAGGCTTTAGCTTAGTGAAGGAGATACCAAAAACACTGAGGAAAATACTTTCTTAAAAACCAATTTGGTTCAAATGGAACAAGCTTTCAAAAGTACAATGAGGAGAAGAATGCCTTAAAAAGCAGAATTAGCCAGATGGAAAAGGAAATACAAAAGTTCCCTGAAGAAAATAATTTCTTAAAATGTAGAATGGAGCTAAGGGAAGCTGATGGCTGCGAGAAATCATGGAATAATAAAACAAAACTAAAAGAATGAAAAACTAGAATAAAATGAAAAAAATATCTCATTGGAAAAACAACTGACCTGAAAAACAGATCCAAGAGAGATAATTTGAAAATTATTGGACTACCTGAAAGCCATGACCAAAAGAAGAACTAGTCTTAATTTTTTTAAGAAGTTATCCAGGAAAACTGGCCTGAAATACTAGAAGTAAAGGATGAAATGGAAACTGAAAGAATCTACCTCCTGAAAGAGTTCCCAAATGAAAACTGCCAAGAATATTATATCCAAATTTCAGAACTCCCTTGGAAAATTTTTACAATCAGACACAAAAGAAATAATTTAAATATCATGGAGCTACAATCAGAAAAACACTAGATTTAGCAGCTTCTACCTTTAGAATATTTTATCCTAGAGTAAAATAGGAGAGAAAAGAGATGGGAGAAAGAGGACAGGGGGAATAGAAGGTAGGTTGTAGGTGATAGAAGAGAGTTAAGATCATGAGAGAGCATCAGATGCAACACACTTATGATGAGGGACAAGGTGAAAGAATAAAGAGAATAGAACAAATAGGAGTAGAGGGATAGAATGAAGGGAAATACAGCTCACAATAGCCATTGTAGGGGGAAAAAAACACTGAATCAATTTCTCTGATGGACTTATGATAAAGAAAGCTATCCATCCCAGACACAGAGCTGATGGTGTCTGACTGCAGACTGAAAGATACTTTTTTCCCCCTCACTTTATTTTTCTTGATTTTTCTCATTCTTTGTCTGTGTGTGTGTGTGTGTGTGTGTGTGTGTGTGTGTGTGTGTGTGCGCGCGCGTGCGCATGTGCACGCATTATGACTGTAGTAATGTTTTTCATGGCCACAAATGGCTACACCACATAATTTGCTTTCTCAATGGAGGGAGGGGAGGAAGGAAAAGAATTTGAAACTCAAGGTTTTGGAAGTAAGTGTTGAAACTTGCTTTTGCATGTAGTTGCGGGGAAAATTAAAAGTGAAAATAAAATAAATTAAAGGAAAAGAGCAAAAATTCCCCTCCACATTCACCTTCATCCACTCCAAATGCAACACTTTGATCATGGTCTTTTGCTTAAAGAAGGGAGAGAAGATCTGTAAATCTTGCTGAAAAGGAGAACTATAAATCTTGGAACATTTTTCCAGTTAAATGAGGAATACTACACTTTAGAGTCCTCCTGTGAGAGAAGGATTTCCATTAACAGTTTTTTTTTTAATCCTGTCCTGGTAGAACTGGGTAAACAAATGATGAAACTCTATTCAGAATTTGAACTCTGATATGAGGTAAATCACCACAGCACAAAGTCAAGAATCATAGTTGAAATAATGGTAAATGAGCAATTTATCTATCTATTCAATATATTTTGCATTTGCAAGTCAAGTTTTTGTTCAACCATTCTACCTTAAAATGTGGAAGCATATAATGACCAAATGGCATACAAAATCTAGCTAAATTCAGTATCTACTAGTTTCCTTGAATAAAAATACCCTATTTCCCTCTCTTATTCTTCCTGGAATTGTCAACTAAGTGAAAGATCATGAATATTATTTCTTTGCAAGTTTGAATTTTCAAGGTCATTAATTCCCCTGGGACCTATCCTGAGAATTTTGATAATGACCAAAGCTTCAGTATCATGAATATTTGTGCTTGTTCTAGGTGTGGATTACTAATTGATAGTAATTTGGTATAAAATCTAGCTCTGCATGACTTTTCTCAAAAAATTATAAAGAAATACCAGCTTACCATTTTCACTATTAATGTAGCACATAGAAAAAGAAATGTAAAAATGTTTGAGAAGAAACAAATAAATGCAAATTTAGACTTGTGATGCTTTTCTTTCATTACTTTTTAATCTTTTTCAATGTCCAGTTTTCTTTAGTTTGTAAAAAGCAATATGCATGCAATTCTGATTCTTTCCATTTTCTTTGTGTCAATTGTATGTGACTGTACAAACCATTCCCATATTCTCCAGAAATCTAGAATTACTCACCAATAAGTTCAGGTCCACAAACAGTCACTAGTTATTGTCAACAAAGTGTTATAAAACTAGTTTTTCTGAATAATTCCTGAATCTTTTAGGATGTCTTTTATCAGATCAGCATCAGCATCTTGCTCTATATGTATACTTCAAGTTTCTGTCCTTGGACCTCTTCTTTTCTAACTCCACACCTTTTTTTCTTTTAATATCTTTAATATCTTAATCTATTTTAATATCTAATTAATATCCTTTAATATTTTTAATATCTTTTTTCTTTAATATCTTAGCTTTGCAGCTTTAATTATCATATCTTTACTTAAATCCCAGATCTATATATCCACCTGATTTTTAGTCCTGAATCAATATTTGTCTACTGGAGAGCTTAACTTGTTGAGATACATCTTAAAAGAAACTTATATATGAACTGCCTTTTGGAGGTCCCTTATCCTTCCATAAGTATTTGCTTTTCCTCCAGATTAAAATTTAAATTCATTATGAGTAGATATTGTTTTTTTTTAATTTAAATCCCTGAGGTATAATACAGTGCCTAACATGTAATAGATATTTAATAAACTTTTTCCGATTGATTGATTGATGGTTGTGAAATTCTCAATGGGAAAGTTGGAAGGATCTGCTGATGGTCCTTAAAATATCTGCCTGGATATAGGATTTTATACTGATCTCTTGAAATTTGGACAATTTTCCACAAGGAACTGACTTCATGAGTTCTCTCTCCTTTGGCAAGTCACTCAGGAAGAGCTAAACATGACTTTGACTGTGCCATTCTATAGGTTCCTACTGCTCACTATTGTCTTCAATGTGATTCTCACATTCCAGAGCTAAGAAATCCTTGACTTTGGACTCTTTATCAGAGGTCAGGCTGACATTTCACTGAAACAATCTTAACTCTGAGTCTTTTCAGACTCTCGGACGTGATGTTTTGTACACTTGTACTGATTGGAACAGTTTACTATTCTCATTCATCTTTATTTTATCTGTACCTCTTTTAAAACTTTTCTGAAAGTACATTTTGAAGATATATGCTAGTTTTACTTCTTATGAAAATCTTTTTTGTTATTTTTTTTCCTTTAAGTTAAGTGGCTGAGGTCATATTTGAACTCAGGTCCTCCTGATTTCAGGAACATTGCTGTATTCACAGCACCACCTAATTTACCCTAGAATTTCATCTTATTGGTGATGAAAGATGAAGAGAGGGTTCCTGGGTTGTACAACTTTTTATTGTCATTGCTGTTATTCTTTTGTTTTGTCTTTGGTCCCTTGAAGTATCTTTTGGTGGGGGGAAATTGCCTAACATATTATTCCTAAATTTCTTCAGCTTATAATATTTTCCTGAGTTCTTGATATGGTCATTATTGAGATAAATGAAAATAATGTTTAACTTTGAACATTATTCTTTTAATTGCTTTACTAATAGTTTATTTTTAAATTATTCTTAAGTGTTTTTGTTATTTTTTTTAACTAATGTTCTTGATTGCCCTAGGTAAGACTTGACTCAGAATAAAAACAAACATTAGAACAAGCAAGAAATTTCAACTAATAAAATTTAATATGTTATGATATGGTAAATAAAACATAAAACATATACATAAGAATAAATAAATAAAAGAAAGAACCTTAGACTAATAAAAGTGATTTTTAGCAAATATATAGCTGTATGTATGTATGTGTATATACACCTTGCCACATATTATATCCAATGCACTGTATCAATTAATATCATGGATTTATCTACTAAAAACTTTTAAAATAACATCAACAGTTCTACTTGTCTAGAAATCTATAATAGTCTGTAGACAGAATTGCAAAGTTTGTTTTATTTAAGGCACCTATACTGCCTTAAGTCAATGAATTGCTCACTATTTCTTTGACCTCTAGCCTGAGACAAAGGTTAAATTCCCCCAAAATCAAAAAGCTTGTGATGAATTTTGGCTCTGGTGCCATGATAAATCTCTAAGTAATCTATCATACTAATATATGATAATCCCTTTAGAGTGTTAAAAGAGCATAAAAGTTGGGTTGTCTATGACATAGTTCAAGTATTTAAAATTTAAGATACAAATAGAATTGACTGTGTGGGGATTTAATCAATTCCCAAGAATATGTTTGAATAAAGGTTTAACTTATACTTTTATTTTTCTTTATTTTTTATTTTCCTATGCTTTTTAGAAACAAATGCTTTCAAAATAATAATCAGAATTCCATAAATTACTGAACTAATTACAGAGAGAAGTAGATGGTTATTTCTCATTGACCTGGAATTTATATTTCAAGGTTTATTTAAATTAAGTTTAATATTTAAAATCATGTTTATATTATGTGAAAATGAACTCTGTTCACACACTGAATAATGATTTTGACATAATATAAATTATATGTTTATTATTTCATTTTCAATATTTATTGAGGAATATAATGTGAGCATACAAAGATTGGAGAAAATAAACCAAACAAAGAATGGTTGTCATAATTTATTTTTAAGAGATTGAGAAGGGAAATTTTCCTTATAGCACAATTAAAAGAAATGTTTTTGCTTACTAATTTTGGTGGACTTAATATTTCAGTCATTAAACAGTTGGATGTACACTATGAAATAAGAAGCAGCAATTAATAATACTCTGAAAGGTTCCATTGTACTTCAAATAACAAGAGCATAAAATTAATAAGGCCTTTGGGAATTTTTCTCTTGACCCTTATGTCAGTTTTTTAGAGGATTTTAATTATAACTATTGGATTCTGGTTGCTTTGTTTAAAGCGTGATAAGCATCACTGTTTGAAATTCTAATGGATTAAATAATTATCTTTAAAAATATGTTTCTTTCTTTTCCTACATTAAAAAGTGTCAAGAAACACAGCCAACATTTAACCAGGAAAGAACAATTTTATGGTGTCATTTTATGACATATCATAAGTAAGCATCTTAGCAACCAATTATATTTTATTATAGTCTTATAGTATTCCACCTTTGAAATATCCACATGTAAGTTTTCTACAGATTGTTTCTTTGTGCTTGCTTTTTGTTACATTTAAAATAATGGTTTTATTTTGAAATTTAAAAATATAATAACGAGCCTTTAGACATAATTTGCTGGTTAAATTTGCCTTATAAGTTGTGATTATATTTTAATGACATTGATTACATAACTCAACCTTGCAAAGCAATTATATTGGTACATCCTACATTTAGCATCATTAATTAGTGTGTATTCAATTTGCAGAAAATAACCAAAAAATCACACTATAACAATTAATATCTTATGAATTCATCTAATAAATGTTTTTATATAACCATAAAAATCTACTTAGCTAAAATTGAAAAAAAGTTGCAAAGAGTTATTGTTTTATCACAAACTATTTTGGAAATAGAATTAAAATATGAAACAATATAAACAGTGCAATAATCTATTCAAAGGGTTTCTACAAAAACAAAATAAAGAAGAAAATATCATTCTTATCATTACTGAAAATATTTAGTGAAGGGCTGCCTAGGTGTCGTAGTAGACAAATCACCGGCCCTGGAGTAAGGAGTACCTGGGTTCAAATCTGTTCTCAGATACTTAATAATTACCTAGCTGTGTGGCCTTGGGCAAGCCATTTAACTCCAATTTCCTTACAAAAAAAAAATACTAAGTGAGAAAAAATTTTTTAAATGCTTATTTTTTCATATATTAAAAGAAAAACAGGATGAACAGGATTGATGTACCTCCTATGAAGAAACTAGCAGACAAAAGTCTCTCAGGACAGGAAAACCACATAAATGTGATCACAAACCATCTAAGTAATAAAAGTAAAACTTGCAAGCAATTATAAGTATACCCTCTGCAAAATATAGATGATTCCCATAGTAAAAGAGAATGAGTCGGTACCAAACTGTTTTTCCCCCTTGTCTTTTTCTTTCATTATTTACTTAATCTCTGTGCAACATTATTTTGTATCCTGGTGGCCCTTAATAATATTGTTGCTTTGAGTAGATATTTGAAACAATCATAGACATCAGTGAGGAATTCAAAGTTAGAACATACTGATGTCTATGATTGAACCCCCTTCAAAGTAAAACATCTCCTTATCTGAAACTTAAGATTTTTTTCAAGTTATTTGTATCAGACAAATATCATTGCATTGGGCTGGTTAGGTGGCACAGTGGATAGAGCACTGGCCTTGGAGTCAGGAGTACCTGAGTTCAAATCCGGCCTCAGAAACTTAATAATTACCTAGCCTTGTGGCCTTGGGCAAGCCACTTAACCCCATTGCCTTGAAAAATCTAAAAAAAAGAAAAACAAATAGCATTGCATTAAGTATAAAATAACAAACTTGTTTTGGTAATAGCTATTTATCTTATTTTTTGTTTGTTTTTTCTAATATGCTTTACTAGAAGGTAGAAGTTATATGTCATTTAGGAATATAGATATTAGCCTGTTTCCAAATCTATCAAGCAACATTACAAATCTAAAGCTGAAGTAGATTGATTAGAAGTTTAATCTAGAAATTCAGAGGAAACCCCTATCCAAATAATATTTTTTAAATGTTCACTTTCAAAACCTCTTGTATTTACATTGTTGACATCTCTTACACTCCGATAATGTATTTGGAACTGAATTTAGAATATCATTAAAAAATAATTAGCTGTGATGTATTACTAGATTAATGAAGGAATTATATATGTATGGATATAGATATAGATATGTATAAATGCCAGCCACTGTATTAAGCATTAAAGATACAAATTCAAGAAATCGAAGAGGTCCCTATACTCAGGTCACTTTCATTTTAATGGGAAGGCAAATACAAATAGGAGAGTGGTAGACAAGAAGGAGGGTTTGTTTGTTTTTTTATTTGGTTATTTAAGGCAATTGGGTTAAGTGACTTGCCCAGGGTCACACAGCAAGGCAATTAGTAAATGTCTGAGTTTGGATTTGAACTCAGGGCCTCCTAACTCCAGGGTCAGATGGGTGGATACACTACACCACCTGCCCCAAGGAGTTTGTCAATGTTGTTTTGATTGTTAATGAGAGGAGACTGGAACTGCTACTCTTTGATAACCTATTCATCTATTTCAGAGCAATAGGATATTAGAATCACAAAATTTAAAGGAGTAGAAAGGAACTCAGAGATCATTTGTTTTCTTTTTTCATATACAAGAATTATTTATTCAACATCCCTAAATGAATCTCCAGTCTCTAATTGAAACCTTGCAATGGTGGATGATATCTTAAATACTAAGGCAGCCAATGCAATTTTGGCACCATATTACCGGCTAAACTTACCAAATTAATTAATTCACCACCTAAAAAGCTCCTAGTTTTATTGAATTTTGAGTTCTGCATGTGGTTGTCTTGGACACACCAGATCAATTCAACCCACAGACTGGAAGTTCCCCATCTCTGTTCTATATAGTACAAAATAATGTGTATCATAAATTCAGAGATTCACAAGAATAGTACCATCATGCGTCTCAATTCAGGGTCTGTTCTCTGAGAACCCAGAAAATAATGTACTATGTCTTAAATGTTATGCTTCTCCAAAATCTTGAAGCCAACTTGCATTCCCCACCTTCAGGTCTTCTCTAGGATAAATATGGCCATCTGTATCAACTGACATTTATGCATATGAACTAGTCTTCAGTAATTTCATCATCCAGGTTATCCTTTCTTCTGCATACTTCAATTTTAGTTATTTCCAAAATGAGGTTCCAAAAAATGAACACAATATTTCAGATATGCTGTATTCCTCAAATTCAGCAGGATTATCATTTCTCCTGTTTTCTAAAGTAGGCTTATTTGGAAAAAAAATACCTAGTGTCACATTTTCTCTTTATCTAATTAACTCTTTTCTTCTTGAACAGAATGGTCCACAAGGTAAAAATTTTGTTTTCAGAACTCATCATTAGTTTGTTTTACCTAGAAGTGTTTTAGGCAATGAGATCTTACCTAACATTTATCTGAAGAATTGTCAAAATCTTGAGTCTGTTAGATTATGCCCAAATTAAACCTTTCTTTATCAGCAAACTAAGCTTTGAAAATAATTTCATTATATATGTATATATATATATATATATACACATATATATATATATAAAACTCAATATTCTCACCTTTCCTAATGTGTTTTGTTTTCTGACTTGTTAACTATCCTTCTCAGCTTTGTGGTATTTACATAATTTACTAACACACCATTTAATGCTTCATACAAATAGATGCTATCAATGTTGACAACCAATATTTCCTTACAAGTTAGGAATAATTATTTCTAGAATTGATTCCTTGGTTATTTCTTTCATTTTTTAAAATATGGAGTCATCATTAAATCATACTGAAAATATTGTCTTCCTAATTTCCCTTAAGAATAAATTTGCACACCTCTGATGATACTTAAAGTTATTCATTACTGTTCTGTAAGGACTCTTTCTAAGTGTGTGTATCATTTTTGGAAGATTATTATAATATGTTTACATAATTTTGACTTCTACTTTTTGATTAGTTTTGGAAATTATTAATTTTCAATTTTAGCTTTCCTTCACCTAGAAATCTCAATAAAGATCTATGCCTCAGACTTCCGGCCAAGATGGTGGAGAGAAGACAGGCACAGTTCTAATGTCTCCTGATCTCTTCCCCATCTATCACATGAAACAAACCTCTTAAAAGAAACTTGACCCACAAAACTCAGAAAGAAAAGCCAGGAGAAAGAACATCTTCCTCGGATTTGTCTTCCACAGCAGCTTTGGAAAAATTCCGGTGGGTGAGTCTGGGCCCAGAGGGAGGATCAGCCCTGTATCAGCCAGATTAACAGCTGAATTGGAGCCAGGAGTCTGAGGGCCCGAGAGCCTGAAATGCTGGATCAGGGTGGGGCTGGACCCGATGGGTATGAGTCAGCAGGAGAGGGGAGGCTAGGGGCTGGTGTTGGAGCTGTCTCCTGGGAGATCTTGGACAGGACACCATCCCTGGGCTCCTCTTGTCTGAGTCTCATTACAACTCAGACTTCTTCCCTAACAAACAAATGCAAACTACTTCTGCCTCAGGCCCAGGTGTGTGAGCAGAAGAACCAGCCCAACTGAGGAATGACCTCAGGGCAGGGTAAAGCCTACTATTGATTGAAGACAAAAGAATTCAATAGCTCCAACTCCTCCCTTCAGGCAAAGGTCGAAGACCTCACCCAAGGTCACAGACACTCCAGGGAAAGCAACCAACACCTCCTACTGGCCAGCCAGAGAAACTGCACTCAGTAAGTAAAGCCTTTAGTGATCCCAAGACCCTGGGAACCAGCCCCCCCCCCCCCAACTCAAGGTCTTAGCAAAATGAAGAAGGGTCAGTGGAAAGGTGGATCCATAGAAAAAATACTTGGAAAGGAAAGACCCTAACTCAGAGAGACCTGGAACCTCTAAGAAGAATACAATCTAGTCTTCATCAAAGAAAGACTTCTTTGAAGAAATAAGGAAGGAGCTTAAAAATTTGGGAGAGACAATTAATACCTTGCAACAAGAAAACAAAACCTTAGAAAGTACAATTGGACAAATACAAAATGAAAATAAATCTCTCAGATCTTCAAATGGGCAAATGCAAAAAGAAATTAATTCTCTCAAATCCTCAATTGGTCAAATGGAAAGCTCTTTCAAAAGTAGAATTGACCAATTGGAAAAGGAGTTGCAAAAGGTTAATGAAGAAAACTCCTCCCTCGAAAAAAGAATGGAGTCTACAGAAACTAATGACTCCATGAGACAGCAAAAGTCAGTTAAACAAAATCAAAAAATAGAAAAAAATAGAAGCAAATGTAAAATACCTCATCAACAAAAACCACTGACCTCGAGAATAGATCGAGGAGGGGCAACCTGAAAATTATAGGACTTCCTGAAAACATTGAAGAGAATAAAAGCCTGGATTTAATATTACAGGATCTAGTGATGGAAAACTGCCCTGATATCATGGATTCAGAGGGCAAAGTAGTTATTGAAAGAGTACATCGATCCCCAACATAAAAAGATCCTAAAATGAAAACACCAAGGAATGTTGTGGCCAAACTCCAGAACTATCAGATAAAAGATAAAATCCTGCAAGCAGCCAGAAAGAAACAATTTAAATATCAAGGAGCCACAGTAAGGATCACATAAGACCTGGCTGCATCTACATTAAGGGATCGAAGGGCCTGTAATGAGATTTTTCAAAGAGCAAGGGAGCTTGGAATGCAACCAGCAATCTACTTTCCTACAAAGCTGAGCCTTCTCTTCCAGGGAAAAAGATGGACATTTAACAAAATGGAAGAATTCCAAAAATTTCTGATGAAAAAAACCAGAGCTAAACAGAAAATTTGAACATCAAACAGGAGGTTCAAGAGACACATGAAAAGGTAAAAAAAAGAGATGGCAGTAAAAGGAAAAAATATGCAATCCAGTAAGTTGAAACTGGCTATATCCCAGAATGGGTGTGGAATAAGATTCTCATAAATCTTGAGAACTGTAACTCTAACAGAAAGAATATACCTAGCCAGAAATAAAGGACATTCATGACCTATCCATGAGACTGCTATCTAAAGAGATGTAACTGATTTTGACCCCACTTGGGAGAAAGACCCTCATAATGCTCAGGAATTTTGACTCTATTCAATAGAATATACTGAACTAGAAGGGACAAGCACTCAGAATTTTCTATGACTTAGATAGAATGATCTAAAAAACACTACCTCATTAAAAAGAGGGACACGAAAGAGACTGGAGGAGGGAGGGGAGTGAATGGGACAAATTTCATTACACTAAGAGGTATAAAAAAACTATGGTAATAGAGGGAAAGAAGGGAGCAGAGGAGGAACACCTGAATCTTCTTCTCATCAGACTTGGCTTAAAGTCAATCTACACATACTCAATTAACTTATAAAACATCTAACTTTTCAAGTATTAAAAGGGGAAAAGGGGAGGGGGAGACAGATAAAGGGAAGGGGAATGGGGGAAAGGGTAAATAACAAAAGGAAGGGAAGGGAAAAGGGAAAAAGGGAAAGGGGAAAGAAAGGGGAGGGTGTGATATAGGAGGGCAAACACACTGAAGGGGGGTCATATTCAGAAACAAAATACTGAGAAATATGGATAAGTGGGGAGAAAGGGGGAAAAAATACAAACAGAGGGAAGATAGCATGGAGGGCAATAAAGAATTAGTAATCATAGCTTTGAATGTGAATGGGATAAACTCTCCCTTAAAATTTAAGCAAATAGCAGAGTGGATTAAAAACCAGAATCCTACAATATGCTGCTTACAAGAAACACATTTGAAGCAGAGATACATATAGAGTAAAGGTAAAAGTTTGGAGCAAAATATATTTTGCTTCAGCTGAAGTAAAAAAAATCAAGGGTCGCAATCCTTATCTCAGACAAAGCAGCAGAAAAAATACATAGCATTAGATAGAGTATTTCATACAAAATAGACAGATGCTCATTTGAGGACATTATAAATTGAAAAGCTTCAGTTTCAATTCCTTCATTTTTGTTCTTTCTAGTTATTTTTTCCTAATCATTTTGTACATCATTGATTTCCTCATTATGTCAAGTTCATTTTGCATCACTTAATAAAATTTTCTCATAAATCTTTGATATACATTATTTCATTATATAAATATATATATATAGATATAGATATATATAGATATATATATATTACAAAAAATGGGAAAACTCTAGTCTGCTGTTTGTATTGATCTGGCATTGCGGAGGCCACCACATGCAGGATTGGAAATTGGAAATTCAATAAAACTAGGAAATTTTTAGTGGTGAATTAATTAAATGTTGGACCAATTATAGCCTGTGAATGATGTTATTGGCAGAACAAGTTTCCCCACTCTTAGTGTAGAAGAATAACATATTATTTAAGAAATATCTGAGGAATATCTGCTTTTGGGGGGGTTCTGTATTGAAAGCTAAGATTTATAAATAAAACTGCTACCAAAAACAATTTCATATGGATGGTACCTTTGTTGTTATTGTGATCTTCAGGATATTTGCTTAACTTGGCTTTTTGGATCAAATGTTACAGGTATTTTAGCCATTTTCTTAGTTTAATTTCTAATATATGTTCACAGTGTTTGAATCAATTTATAACTTCATTAAAATATATTTCTGACATTTTTCAAAACTTCAACTATTTCAATCTTTTCTCATTCCATTCTCAAATGAGCATCTCTATTTTATGCAATACTTTCTCAACATCTTTTAATTTTATTATGTTCCTTTTAAATGAGATACATACTTATATTGTTGTATTCAAGGATCCATCAAATCCCATTACATCTTAGTAAAGTTAAACTTACTGATTTTAGTTAAATTTACTTATTTATAGATCTATATTTCACTTAAAGTTAAAGCTTCTTACTCATTTATTTAATTTAAAAATAATTTAACTTATTTATAGTCTATATTTCACTTTAGTGACTGTTCATACTTTTAATTTGCATAATTACATTTATTTATTTACTTATTTATTTGTTGATTTCTTTATTTACTTTTAGGTGTTTTTTTGCAAGGCAAACAGGGTTAAGTGGCTTGCCCAAGGCCACACAGCTAGATAATTATTAAGTGTCTGAGACCGGATTTGAACCCAGGTACTCCTGACTCCAAGGCCAGTGCTTTATCTACTACACCACCTAGCCGCCCCCATAATTACATTTAGAATCAATGTATTTTTATTTTTTTTCTTGCATTTTCTGTCTGTGAATTGTTAAAGCTCTCCAAGGATATATTTCTTATTGTATCATAGTATTCTTTTCTGTAGCTATAGAAGATCAACTTCATCTCTGATCATTCAAAGTCTTTTTTCCTAACACTTGTAGGTCTATGATCTTAATTTGTAATTGTTTAGTTTTTATTCTCTTGTAAATCTCCCAAATTCAATCAACAGCAATAATGAAAATTGTCACCCTCTGGTCTTATTCCTTCTCATACTGCTTTTGCTACTTCATATTAATTAGGTGTTTGTCTTGATAAATTAATAAAGGCTGGAAATGCTTTTATTTCAACCATGACTGTGGGAATGCGACTAATATTAGAATTAAGAAGTAGGGTCTGAATTGTTAGTTAGAGAGATGGACTATGTAAAGGGTTCAAAAGGTAAGCTACAGAATCAAATGCACAAGAGTTGGAAAGATCAAGTGACCCAATAGTTCTGAAATTATGCCCTAACTATCCTTTGATTGTAAATGAAGAATCAATAGACTATATATCTGGAACTTCTGCTCTTTCAAAAATTTGAATTCTTTAACTATGCAGGAAAGTTCATTTTATAAATAAATCAAATTTTGTCCTTTGAATCAATTATTTCTTTATCAGGAACTGGATAGCATTCTTCATCTTGAAGTCATCTGGGTGTATGCTTACTAATAATTAACAAAGGTAGAAATCCAAACTATCAATAGATTTAGCTAACGTTTTTTGAAATGCTCCAAAACATTGATTATTGGATAAATCCAAATTAAAGCAGTTCTAATGTTCCGATTCAAACTCATCTGCTTAGATAAATGAAAAAAGAAAGAAAAATGACCATTCTTGGACAGTCTGTGGGAAAAGAGGCAAAATAATTTTTAAAAATATGTCTGAAAAGCAGGTATTATTGCTGTATCTGTGAACTGTCCAATTTTTCTGGAATATAATTTCAAATTAAACAGAAAAGATTACTCAGAAGTGAATCAACTTTTGTTAGTCCTAGGTATGTACAATTTTATTCCCATTTGGACATAGTTGCAAATTTCTCTCCAGAATCTCAGTTCACATGGTCTCCATATTGATCATTTTCCTTTTTTGTCATTTTAGCCAATGTGATAGGAGTGAGGTGTTATCTCTGAGTAATTTTAATTTGTATTTCTCTAGTTAATAATGATTTGGAATATTTTATAATTATAGATAGTTTTAACTTATCTGAAAATTGCTAATTCATATCCTTTGATCATTTATCAAATAAGAAATGACTTATATCCTGATAAACTTGACTTACTTTTCTATATATTTTAAAATTAGACCTTTACCAGAAGCACCAGCAGTAAAAATTGCTTCTAATCTTCATTGAATTGGTTTTACTTGTTCAGAAACTTATTTTTTCCTTTCCCTCCATTCTATCTTCCCCCATTTGTATTTTTCTCTCTCTCCCTTCCCCTTATCTCTCTGTACTAATGTTTTTTTTTTTAATTTTGATTGTTTCTTGCCTCACACTGTTATTTACCCTTTTCTCTCATATCTCCCTGTAGGGTAGGATACATTTCCCATTTAAGAATATATATATATATATATATATCATTTCTTCTTAGAGCCAAATCTGTGAGAGTAAGTTTTACTCATCATTTTTCACTCTCCCTATTTCACTCTCCCTCCCTTCCCTCTGCTATAATAGATTCTTTGTGCTTCTTCATGTGGTATTAATTATCCTCTAATTCTACCAGTATGATCATTTTTACATGTCTTATTTGCTTTAATCCTATCTTATACTCCAACCCTCTGTCAAAGAATACTCTTTTAAACTATCCTAATAGAATTTAAATTCATAAAATACCCTCTCTCAGTTTTCCCAATAGAAATACACCCCTCATAGCTTAAAAAAAGTCATCATTTCATGATCAATTTATACGCCACACCCTCTGTCTAAATGCCCTTTCAACAGTCCTAAGAGAAGAAAATTTTCAAGAGCTACATGTGTTATCTTCTCATTTAGTATTAACTAAAAGTTTTTTCTTAGTCTCAAATGATTTTTTTCATTTCTCTTTTTTACATATTTCTTGAGTCTTGTATTTGAAGTCAAATTTTCTGTTCAATTCTGATCTTTTCAACAATTACGTTTAAAAGCTCTCTATTTTTTTTTGAAAATTCATCTTGTCCCTGAAAGAATATATTGAATTTTGTGGGATAGTTGAAATTCAAGGTCCTTTGCCCACTACACCATCATTCTCTGGGATCCCCAGGTTTTTAATGTTGAAGTTGATAAGTAGTATGTAATCTTGACTGTGACTTCCTGGTATTTAAATGGATTCTTTTTGACATCTTACACTATTTTTTTTCCTTTAACGTAAAATTCTGAATTTTGACTATAATATTCCTTGGAGTCTTTATTTTGGGATCTCTTGCTGAGGGTGATCAATGGATTCTTTTGAGGATATTTTTTCCTTCTCCTAGGATGTCGGGGCAGTTTTCCATGATAATTTCCTGCATGATGTTGTCCATTCTCTTTTTTGATAGTGTCTTTCAAGTAAACCAAGAATTCATAGATTATCTATCCTGGATCTATATTCCTAAGATATACTTAACAGTTTCTTCTGTTTTTTCATTCTTTTAGTTTTGCTTAATGGAATCTTGTGTTTCACAGAGTCATTCATTTTCATTTGTCCAATTGTAATATTTAGAATCTTGCTTTCTTCTTTTAGCTTTAGTGTTTCCTTTCCTTTCCCAATTTGTTCATTTTACTTTGAAAACAGTTGATTTCTTTTTTCCTTTGTTCAATTTTATTTTAAAGGTATTATTTTATTAAATCAATTTTTCATACTTCTAAATGACTGTCATTTCTTTTCTCCATTTTTCTTCTTTCTCTCTGCTTTTTTTTTCAAATCCTTTTCAAGTTCTTCTAAGAGAGCTTTTTGGATTTGAGACAATTCATAATCCCTTTCAGGTTCCACATGTAGACCATATTGTTACTACTTTCCTCTTCTGAGATGATTTTTGTTGTAAGTATCAGATGAACAGATTTTTATGGTTAGTGCCTTTTTTGTTATTTTGCTCATTTTGATCCTTGAACTCTGCTCTTTGAGTAAAGGGAGCACAGTTACAAAGTTTTTGTGTTGGAACCAGAGGTTTGCTCATTTGCTTACCACTTGCCTATGGCATTTTAATTGCTATTGGCTTGTTCTCTACATTAAGTAGACCAATTCAATCATATTAATTGCACTAATATTACTGGGGTTCGAACTTTGACTTTTCAGCTGAGGAATTCTCATTACTGACCTATTGCACTGCTGACTTGCTAAGCCTGGACTTGAGCTACCCTAGCTAAGAGTCTCTCACTGGCCTTCCAGCTCTCCTGCCAGTGCTGGGGCATACTCCTCTTTTACCAGAAGTTTACCTGTAATATCCCAAGGTGAAAACTTTTTTCATTCTCTTTTTTTGTTGTTGTTTATTTTTCCTTTTTTCTTGTGAGTTCTTTTTTTTTTTTCAGGATCTGTTTAGAGACTTCATTTAAAATTGCTTCTGGGAAAACTCCAGGAATTTCCTTGTTTTATGCTGCTATCTTTACTCCACCCTCAGAAATCTACTGCTGTATCATTTTTAGATTACGATCAACTCTTTGTGACTCCATTTGTGGTTTTCTTGGCAGAGATACAGTAATGATTTGTCTTCCCCAACTCATTTTACAAATGAAGAAGTTGAGGTAAACACAATTAAGTGGTTAGCTCAGGGTCTTATAGTTAGTAAGTTTCTGATGTCAGATGAATCTTCCTGCTTCCAGGTCAGCATTCTATATCCTACATTATGACCCAATAATGATACCCTTTTAATTACATGTTTTTACATAAAAAGAAATCAGTTAATGTATTTAAAGACTGTGCCTTTTTATTGGTATTATTTTATTCACTCAACCATCTTTCATAGAAAATACAGAGCTTTAATCAATGATAATAAATTCTGATTAAATCATTTGTGAATATCATATACAGAATTCACTAAATCATGTGAAATAATTTCTACTGTCATCTCAGTGGGAAAAATAGAAGAGAGATTCATCATGTTAGAGGCATGTGGATTTACTATTATCTGGATACTTCATATATATATAATGTAACTTGATCTCAGAAGGAAATCTCTAAGGAATTTTTCATTTGTCAAATGCTATAAATAATTTGTCAATAATTTGGATGAATAAATTAGTCATTTTTAATTTTTTTTAAACTTATGACAAAATTATATTGCATTGCTACCACAGTGAATGACAGAGGACATTAAAAGAAAAAGTGTTTTCATAGAATAGAAAGAGCTTAGACAATGAAAGTGTTATTTTAGAAAATCAATGATGACTTATGTATAGAAGTTGAAATTGATTAGAGATAAATGTAAATGTTTTAGTTAATATGAATTTATTAATTAGACTTAATGTTAATTATAAAATGAGAGTTAAATCAATTGTAAATTGTAGGTTAGGAAAGAAGAATTAAATGGTAATTCACATGTAAGAAAAATATGGAAGTTTTTGTGAGCTACTATCCTAATAGTAGTCAAGAGGATGTTAACAACCCAAAAGTCCAATACTATGATGGGTTATGGAGTTCAAAATGATAGAACTGATCATTTAACTTATCTGTACTCTTTAAAAATGACAAATGGCACTGAACCTGAGAATAGAGAAAGTACCACTTATGCCCACTGACTCTGACTCTCATCATTTTATACTGCTCACCATAACAATACTCAAAATCATTACTTAATCATGATCAAGTATCAAAGTTGGCCACTGAAGAAAGGGGAGAAAAGTCCCAAAAAAACCCATCAACATCACTGCCTTAAACTCTTACTGAAATTGTAGTAAGCTGCCTAATGTTGATGATGGAAGTTCTGCAATTATACTGATAAAGTATAATACAAATTGCCATTGTGTAGTCTGAACTGAAATTTCATTAATATATGATGATGTTTTCTCTGTGGCTTTTCTAAATATTATTCCATCACTTCAAGTACCACAATGTTACATGACAGATATATTTTCAGAAGGTGAATTCATCTCTTACTTAAATGGAAAATCATGAACATCTATTATGAACACACTTGTCATCTGAAGGGAAAAAAATAAAACTTTCACTTTGTTTGTATAAGAAACTCCCAACATGTTCAAAATCACTCTAATAATACAGATTACTAATTGCTCTTATACATAAACTTAGTAGTTTATAACACTGAAAAGCTAAATGACTTTTCCAAGTTAACTGCAAAAAAACCCCCCAAAATTGCAGTCAACATTTGAATCCATAACTACTATGAAATAGTAATAGCAATACTAACTTGCCAATCTGTTTCTTCTATTGAACACTTTCCCCTTATCACTTGCTTTCCTCCAGTCAATTACTGGAAAATTGATTCTTGTTTTTGTGCTTTACACTAGTGTTATTAAACTTAAATAGAAACAGGGACAACTACTACCCCATTTAGGAAAATGTCTATGGGCAACATATTGACTGTATTTTTAAAATGCAATACTATGAATGTTTTATTGCATTTAATGTGGTTTTTCTAATTTCTCAATTACAGCTTCATCCCATTCAAGACATATTCAGGAGTGTTATGGGCTACATGAAACTTATGGATCATATATTTGATACCTCTACTCTAACAAATTCATATTCCTACTATAGAAAATAACTCTGCTTATGCTTTCCCCTTTCTCTAGTTTTCAGTGTCTTGACAGTTTCTTAGGCTCATTCTTAACACTCTAAGAAATGCCCCTATCTTATCATAAAAAATAAATCAAGACAAAAGTAAAACAATCAACCAAACAAACATTTCATTGGATCTTATTCTTTACTCAAGAAATTGCCCAATGACACTCTTTTTATTCAATCTAAGAATGCTAGTATCATTCACACGTACTTTCTCCACTTACTTATCTCAAAGCCCTTTCTCAGTCTCTTGTCAATTATCTTATGACTCCATTACTTTATTTATGTTGTTCTTCATTAAGGTATTAAAACTGATTTAATGATGAAAGTTGATGAACTTTTCTTAATATTTGTCTTCATCTTTCTATTGTTTTTGACATGTTGATTTTGGCCAACATTTCTCTGTAAAATTTCATGATATGTTTCTCTCCATGTCTTCCTGTTTCATTCACAATCATCTGTGTTAGATCACCATCAGTCAGACATATGTAATTACATATATATATTTTAATAATGATAATAATAACCCTTATACAAAGAGCTTTCTGTGTGCCCACCACTGGGCTAAATTAAGGTAAAAATAGTCCTTACTCTCAAGGTTCTCACATTCTACTGGGAAGATATGTGTAAATAAATAGATTTAATTATTTAAGGGAGCTAAGGAATGCTTTTTGATAAAGCAATAGGCCTGGAATCAGGAAGACCTAAATTTATATCTGGTCTCATACACTTACTAATACTGGGCAAGTCACTTGATCCTGTTTGCCTCAGTTTTTTCATATGCAAAATAAGCTGAAGGAGGATATCACAAATTGCTCCAATGTGTTTGCCAAGAAAATCCCAAATGAGGTCACAAAATGTCAGACAAAATTGAAATGACTGAAAAACCACAAGTAAATGCATTCATACAGTGGAGCTAAAAAGCAAACTCAGATGAAAAGAAGCTAAGAAGAATTAGAAAATAAAAGTCATGCAGAAGGTGAGATTTGAGTCTTGAAAGAAACAATGCTAAGGAGCAGAAGTGAAGAAAGAGAGTACTCCAACTCTGGAGGAAAGCTATCACTAAAAAAGCACAGAGATAGGAGAGTGTTGTGTGATAACAATGTGACAAATACAGATTATAGATTAAAGTGTAAAAAGACTAAGAAAGTAGTTTATGAAGGTTTTTAAATGAAAAATATTAATTTTTTTTCTAGAACAAGTAGAGAGCCATTGAAATAAGGGATGTAAAAGTTTATATTTACTTCTTAGGAAAATCACTTTGTGAAATGAATGAGAAGTGATTGAAATATAGAGACCCTTGAGGCAAGAGGACCAATTAGATCACTATCATAAAAGATTTCTGCAAGGATGGTGGTAGAATGAGATAACAAAATGGGATCATATAATATGGATGTTGTAATGGTAAAAGCAAGACTTAACAACTGATTAGATATGTAAATCAAGGGAGAATAAGGAAGATTATCCTATGGATATGAACCTTTCCATTAGAAAAGAGAATAATACCTTCAACAGAAATGGCAGAATTTAGTGGGGAAAAACAAAACAACAACAATAAAAGATACTGAGTTTTTTTTGGATATATCATTTTTGAGATAACTAAAATATGTCTATTAAAAGATACCATGTTTGTTAAATGTCAGTATCTTAAAGGACAATATCCTGGGTCATCTTTTTCCTCTCTGGTACCTCTTTGAACTCACATGATCCTAGGTATCTAATTATCATTTCTTCACACAATCTGTAATGGGGGAAATCATTGGAAAAAAACTACCTCCTTATGTTCCCTGAATAGAGTACAGTCCAAGAAATATTAATGCCATGGAAACTTTCACTGAGTCATGGCTCACTGGTGCCAAAAACATCAGACACTGGATTTTATATTGTTATAGTGTTGTAACTCAAACTATACCTGGTCTGTATCATAGCATTTTGCCCACCAATATCATTGCTCATCTTTCTTTCACATTCCAGTCCATTATCACAAACTGTCTGATTCATAGTTCCAACTGACTGCTAGTTATCACCCACCTCTGGATAATACAACCCAAGTGTAAGCCTTTTTTTTTAACAACAGTGGCATCGGGGGAGAGGAATGAATCAAAAGACAATTGACTATTTAATTGGGATGAGACATTCATTCAATGGACAACTGTTCTTCCAACACTGTGCCAGTTGTTAAGGTATATGATCTTTCCAGCTCTGTACATTTTATGCCATCTTACTGGGGTTGCAATCTCCTATAAAGAATTAGCCAACTGACACATGAAGACTGGTCAGCCTTCAATTAGTCAATGAAAGTTTCTTTTTAAAATGTATCAGAGAAAGCATACTTTTGTAAATGGGATAACAGGTCACAGACATATTTTTTTTCAATTTTGTTTATTATAACACCTCTTCACCTCTTTATCATGTCTTTTACTATCTGTGATATCAACTGAACTGAGAATGGGATTTAATTGGATCGATTTCTTACTTTTACTACACTCTAAAATCTTTTGTCTAGCAAATCAGTATGCTAAGAAAGTAAGGATTCTGTTTAAATGAACTTTTTCTCTAGATAGTGATACAAATAGCCATATTCTCCTGGTCTCTTCTTATCAAGGAAAGGTAAGTAACCTATAGAAAAAAAAAAGTCCTGTTTGAAAGTACTTTTCCACTAAGAAGCCCCAAATTAATATGAAGGCTATTGCTTGTTTGGAGAATCAATATTTGGGTTTTATGGTGTTGTAGAATGATAACTAAAACTATACTTCGACTGTATCATAGCATTTTCCCCAATAACACTATCTCTCATCTTTCTTTCACATTCTAGTCTATTACCTTCCACTGCCTTAAACAAAGTTCCAGCTGAATACTATTTGTCACCCTTAAATGGATAATACTGTCCATGTTCAATATGTTTTTTCATGTTCTTTGAATAAATCCATTTTCTTTTTTGGGAGGTATATATATATATATATATATATATATATATATATATATATTTATATATATATATATGTTGATAAACATGCTCACAAATTAGTAATTTTCAGTATGAGGAATTAGGATTAAGGGAAAGAGATACATAAGAGGTAATTATATATATAAAGTGTTCATCAGATTTGAAAGGGTTAGGTTTTTTGTGTATTTTCTCTTGTTTTTTCTTCCCCTGGATGGGTAAATAAATCCATTTTCAAACTTTTTTTCTTTCTGTTATAACTTTACAATTTTGATATCTAATTGGTTGAAAACAAATTTTTTCCTCGATTCTTACATCATCCTTGATATGAATAAATTAGTGATAATCATCAGAGAGAAGGTACGAAACTTTGGAGAGGAGAGGAGAAGGCTTCTTTGACAGTAGGATTTGAAATAGACCTTGAAGGAAACCAAATAAAGCAGGAGTCAGAGAAGAGTGAGGAAAAGAAATCCAGGTATGAGGAATAACCTATTAAAATACTCAGGAATCATGTGATAGTATGTTTTCTACAGGAGCAACGGCTTACAGAGCATCTGGAGATAACTAAATGGATTGATTTTTCAAAGAGACAAGTTTAAGTTTGATGTGAGAAAATATTATATAAAAATGTTTGCTATCTCAAGCTAGAATGAATTGTCTCTGAAGATTTTCACATTTTTCCCCTTGCAACTAATAATTACATGATAAAAAAAATAATGTAGAAAGAAGCTTCTTCACATAAAATTTGGACCAGGTAAGCTTTTGGATTGGTATTCTGTTTCTGAGATTATGTGATTTTTTTTGAAGTATCAAAAGATAGAAATTATATAGAAAGCTCTGATTTGTTTGCTTACATCAACATGTTTTGTTTCTTTAGTTTTGTTTCATTGCAAATGAGTAAGAAGGAATGAGAATAGCATTGGTAAATTATGACAAGACGAACTTTAGTTACTCACCAAAGAAATTGGTATTTTAGTAATATTTATGAGACTCATCAATTATGCATGTATGACATAAATATTGATCTTCTTCACTGAAGAAATAAGTCCTATATGAAGTCTTATAGAAAATATATATTCCCCTCAAATATGATGCATGTAAAACTTAAATTAATAACTAATCTACAGGGTTCGAATCCGGTCTCAGACACTTAATAATTACCTGGCTGTGTGGCTTTGGGCAAGCCACTTAACCCTGTTTGCCTTGCAACGCCCCCCCCAAAAAATAACCAATCTACAGATCACAAGCCATTCCCCAATTGATAAGGTCAAAGGATATGAACAGTTTTCAAATGAACAAATTGAACTATAGATAATCATGTGAAAAAAAGCTCAAAATCACTATTGCTTAGGGAAATGCAAATTAAAACAACAATGAGATATCATTTCACACCTATTAGATTAACCAAGATGAGAAAGAGTAGATGATCAATGTTGAACAGGTTGTGGGAGGACTGGGACATTGATGCATTGCTGAAGGAGTCGTAAATGGATCCAAACTTTCTGGAGAGCAATATGGAACTATGCCCAAAAAGCAATAAAACTGTTCCTATCCTTTCACCCAGCAATTACAATTCTAGGTTTCTATCCAGAAGAAATTATAAAAAAAATTGGAAAAATCCTACATGTTCCAAAATATTCATAGCATCTCTTTTTGTAGTGGTGAAGAATTGGTAATTGAGGGGATGCTCATCAATTGGGGAATGGCTAAACAAGTTATGGTACCTGAATACTATGGAATATTATTGTTCCATAACAAACCATAAATGGTCAGACTCTAGAGAAGCATGGAATAACATGGGATCCAATGCTGAGTGAAGGGAGTAGAACCAAGAGAATAATATCCACATCAACAACAACATTGTGAGATGAACAACCTCAGTGGAAGTAGTTCCTCTTGTTATTCCAAAGAGTTAGGACAACTGTATTTGACTGGATATGGACTATATTATCCACAACCAGAGGGAAAAAACAAAACAAAACACAGAGAGAAAAAAATAACACTTCAGAATCTGATGAAACTTTCTAAAAAGTATCTCTTATATAGCTCTTTCCCATAATCATAATTGCTCATGCCAAAAATTATTAATTTGTAAACATGTTTATCAAAATATGTTTGTAAAATATTAACCTGTCTGTTCCCTGCTGAGGGGAGGGAGATGGGAAGGAAGGGTGGAGGGAAATTTTGTGACTTGGAAATATGCATGTATACATGAATGGAAATAAATAAAATTTTAAAAATACCAATCTACAATTGCACTTTTGCAAGGAGAATGACAATTGAAATAAAGTTGAAGAGAGAAAATATAAAGAAATTGAATTGATTATTTTTATTTCAACTACAAGAAATGTAATAAAATGCTATATATATCAAATATATTCTTTATAATAATTTTTAAAAATTGATTCTTTTTGTTTCCTTTCTGCCTCCCTCAATATATGTATGTGTATGTATGGCAGTACAAATAAATAAGTTACAACATATATATATTCACAAATATGTGCATATATTTGGATGTATAATCATTTTCAATATGATCTCATTTTTGATGAGGTTATTTTCAGATGAATGTGATATATCTTTTAAATTTTTTTATTATTATTGTGAAGTTAAAATTGTACTTTTCCCCATAAGTAATATCTGTCTTTCAAAAATGAAAAAAATTGATATTTCAAATTGAATTGCTTGACCTTAAGGATAGCTTCTAAAAAAATCACACCTGAAAAGATGTCCTGAATCATGAGTTTTCTGGATCACATCTTTTATGCTACTTCTTTCATGAAAGTAATCATTGCTAATATGCTGTGGAATATTTATTTTCATTATGTGTTTCAGAATTGGCTTTGATTCATTTAAGATTATGAATTTTAGTAAATTATAAGTTTCATAATTTGAATACATATAATATCACCAGAAAAAATATTGCTTAAAATCTGAATTTAAAGTTACCCACTTTGAAGGAAGACAACAGGCACACAAATTACCCAATCTTGGCCTGGGTGAGTAGTAAGGAAAAATAACAATATAGGACTATTTCTGAGGCTCTGTATCAGAACACTTTAAATCCATTAATAGGGATCCATTGGATGGCACATTTGGTGCCAGTAGTCACAGTAATTCCAGCTGCAATAACATATATTAAAGCTGCTGCAGGTAAAAAAAAAAACTCATAGTTGGATCTTGGGATAGAGTTGGTGATCTGCCATAAGGAGAATCATTGTCTTTCCCAGTCACTGCCTCTTGGTACCCCCTTGATTCTCTTAGCCAAGTGTCCTGTGATGTCTAAAGCATTTACTTTGAAAAAATTACTGTTCAAAGCAGACTTGAGTCTCTGGATATTCCAGTTAGAAAAAAATGGAATATAATCTCAGTTCTATTATGTTGGTTTTCAGAACTGGGATCATGGCTGGGGACATTCATATTGTATGACTAGATATGAAATTCTTAGACCAGTGTAAGACAAAACAGAGCAAACACATTTGCCAAAAATATTTTAATTGATCCAGAAAGTCAGAGGTTCAAAGATGATCAGATACCTCATATTCTAACCATAAATATTGCCAGCTAGTGATCACATGGCATTATTTCCAAAATTCCATCCTGGTAGTTTAGGAAAACCAAAGTTTTTGAATCCAAGGGGAGTATGGTTGAAATTCTAAGAAGAAAGACCATACTGATAATTAGTCCACTAAGAGAAAGTTTTGGCTGACCATGCTATCACAGACTAGTATTACTGAAACACTGAGATGTCTCACTGATTTGTAAGGAAATGTCATACTGATGGTTAGCAATCCAAAAGCAGGGTTGGACTTTATGACAGTTAATGGGCATGTACTGATGCTCCATTCTGACTTGCTGGAGCCCTGAGGTGCCTCACTGGTATGGGAGGGGAAACCATTCTCAAAGGCCAAAGATTCCCACAGCATCTAGGCTGTCACCAGAAGTCCTATTTCCTTTTAAAACAAGTCATAGAATAAAGTAGTTCTGGAAAAGGTAAGTGAGAAAAATCTTTTTGCACAAGTACCACTTTCTATAATAAACAATGTACAAATCATGACACCCTTAACTTGTTTGGCATGGTCTTCTTCAAATATGAAAGATAAGTATTATTTTTATTATTATCATTTTATTATTTAATTTTTATGGATCAGTAGCAGATACTATGTAGTTTCCCATATGTACTAACAGTAATATCTTCCTTTTATTTATTTATGGATTTAGTTAATAGTTCATTTGAAATGTATTTTCACAATATATGAATGTAAAGATAAATTCAATGGGAAACCAATCCAATTGTCATGGTGGAGGGAATAAGCACTTAATTGTTTTTATCCTTCTATGGGGATTTTTAAACTGATCTATTTTAAGTAGTCATTCATGGTTATTCCATCATATTCTTAGGCCTAGTCTTATCAGTGCACTATCATTTGAAAAAGGAAATATATGGAGAAACTGAATATTTATAGGAAATTTCTCTTTTGTTTTTATCTCACAGAGCTTACAGGACTTACAGGGTAGGAATATAGGATGTGTATTCCATGATTAGATAGGCTTATAGCTGGGTTAGTAATATGAAAAGTCTTTCTTCAAGTTTGTAACCACACCCTAACAGAGGATTGAATGTATGCAAAAAAAAAACATCAGAGGAAAAGTAGAGGAAATATAGAAAAAAAAATCTTGCATTAGCCTATCAACAATTATTGCCCACTTTGAGATTATTGATAGCCTCTCAATTTTTTTTAACAATTGTCAAATCAATATCATTCCAAGAAGAAGTGATAAACAGTTTGGGAATAAGGAACAGGTATATAAATGATAGAATTGAACTGATAGAACAAGCAATATTATGATAGGGTAAATTAAAGAATCTAATAAAGTTGTAAACCTATAGGTATCAAGACAAAATGGTTTAGTTAAACCTAACAAAATCTCATCAGATTGGGCAGTAATTTGTTCATTTAGTGAAAACTAAATTGTATAAAGCTAACTTTATCAAAAACAGATCTACAGGAAGAACATCAAGGTAATTGATTGGAGTAAGTTACCTTTTACTTACATCCCATTCTATCAGTTCAAAGCTCTTAGGATATTGCAACATGATCCATTATAAAAAAATGTCACTGTTAGCTGCCATGGTTAGAAAGATTTGCTATGAAAGGAAGAAGTAGGGATATGATTGTAATAGCAACTGTTCTTCCAGGTCTAAACCTAAGCATATTGGTATAACTTAAGTATAACTGGAAAAATGCATCCTTCTTACCCTTGATATCAGGTGAGAAGCTTTATGTCTCAGTGTATAAAATGTTGAACCTGAAGTCAGGAAAATTTATCTTCCTGAGTTCAAAACTGGCCTCAGGCATGACCTGTGGGATTCTGGGAAAGCCACCTAATTCTGTTTGCCTCAGTTTTCATCTCTGTAAAATGAAATAGAGAAGTAAATGGCAAACAGCTTCCGTGTCTTTGTCAAGAAAACTCCAAATGGGCCATGAAGAGTTGTACACAACTGAAGCAGCTGAATGAGAATTACAGCTAATTTTGTTGGAACAGAAATTATCAAACAAGATCCATATTATTCACAGGGATACATAGCAAGGCTCAGGATTAACCAGGTGAAAAATATTCCTATTTAAATAATTCAGTAAGGAAAGTGAGTAGAAAGGATACTTTCTTTGATCATACAAGGTTCTTCATTTTTCCAAGGAAAAATAATCATTTGCAGCAGTGCTTTGATAATATTCCCCCAAATGCAGGATTACTGATTTAATGAACATTCAAACAACTATACATAAATTCAGTAGTCAGTACAAAGTTAAATTATACTTACAATGGATTTTGTCTCTAATAGCATGTTTCACTAATCATATCTTGGGGTATGTATATTTATTATTATATCTCATTCTCCTAAGAAAACCCTTACCAATAAAAATTTACAAGACCTTTCTAAAATGTATCCCTTTATTTTTTCTCTTTTCTCCCTTATTTTCTCAATTCCTATAGTTTTATATACCAACCATATCCCAGATTATCTATAGAATTTATCTTCACTCTACTAATTTTTTTCTTTTATCATTTTGCAAAGTTCTTTTTTTGTTTGTTTGTTACACAATATCAATTATTTGCAACACTGTTAACATTTTTTTTTTGGTTTTTGCAAGGCAAACGGGGTTAAGTGGCTTGCCCAATGCCACACAGCTAGGTAATTATTAAGTGTCTGAGACCTGATTTGAACACAGGTACTCCTGACTCCAGGGCCGGTGCTTTATCCACTATGCCACCTAGCTGCCCCTACAGTTAACCTTTAAATGCATGATCCATTACATTTACTTAAACAATTACATAGCATTGTATCATTGATAAAGAAAATGCAATGATAACTTAAAACATTTTCCAAATTGATTTTAATGAGTTCAAGTAGCTCCCTCATTTAGTTTCTCTCTTTTTATGATCAAGAATGGAATTGATAATAGTCAATTCTTAATTTTTTTTTTTGATTTTGCTAGGAAATTGGGTTAAGTAATTTGCCCAAGGACACACAGCTAGGTCAATTATTAAGTGTTTGAGGCTGGATTTGCACTCAGGTCCTCTTGACTCCAGGGCCAGTACTCTATCCACTGCACCACCCAGCTGCCCCCAATAGTCAATTCTTAATTACTAGATAAATTTAAAGTGCATTCTCATATTTTTTTTCATTTTTTGAATTTCACTGATACTTCCAAAATTCCCCTTTTCTCTCTTTTTTTCAGTTAATCAATGAAATTATATTTCTTCTTTTCACTAAAACAAAAAAAAAAAATCTGTCACTCTCCAGGGAAGTGATAAAAGGACCAAGTTCTGTCTCCATGTAATGTTCCCAAAGTTTTATTTTTTAGGTTTTTTTTTCCTAAAATTATATTCTACAGAGTACTTCTCCACAATTAACTGTGATATTTCGGCATTTAAAAAATCAATAAACAAACAACTAAATCATAATTTGAAATTTCACAGTATTTATATGTAAGCCACAAAATTAGCCTCTAGTTTAAAATTCTACACATTTTTGCTAACTAGGTACAAAGAAATACTTTCTGTATCTCTTGTTCTGTGTCTCTAATTTTGCAGTGTTAGAAATGCAGAAAGATTTACTTTTGAAGGATTTGAAAGTTATATAGAAAAATTTTCATTCTTTCCTTTGAAAGTTACACAGAAAGGTTTTTAATTCCTTATACCATTTTGCCCATGACTGATGTGCACATGGGAAAAAGTCATTTTATATTTACAAAGATACAGAATGCAGACAATGCTAACAATATAATTGACATTATAGAAATACAAATTCTTAAACCAAAACAAAGATATGACATACACATAGAAGTGCTTGCTGTTGAGATATTTTTAAATTAATCTAGAGAAACAGGTTTCTATTCCAGAATTAAACTAAAGGGTATCAAAACCTAACTGATAAGATATGAATTGTGGGATTGTCATTTGAAGATCAGTAAAACATAACCAGTCCAACTTGTCCCAAAACAAACATTATCCAGATTCTCAGCACTGAGCCATAAGACCTATCCTGAGTAGAGGGACCCTTAGCATTCTCCTCATCCATTCTTCTGGGAATCATACTACTTGCCACAATGTGAATGGTATAAATAAAAGTATTGATTCCACACCAAAGAACTAAAATTCCCAACTAAAAATGACATAAATTTAGAAATCAGTAAGATTTTACTGAATTCACTAGCAAGTAAACCTCACCAATACAGTCAGAGATTCTCCAAAGGAACAAAAGGATAACATTTATATAGATTTCAATTTAGGCAGAAAGAGACTATGGAAAAATAGAAGGGGTTGAGGCTAAATATAGCCAGTTTCAGGTGCAGACAAAATGAAATTGCTTTAGCTTTTTACAATACCCACAATATCTATCTATCTATATATCATCTATCTATCTATCTATCTATCTATCTATCTATCTATCTATCTATCATCTATCTATCTATCTATCTATCTATATATCTATCTATTTTTCTATTTGTATCTAGTGCTATCTAGAACCTATTATATACAGAGAAAGAGAGAGAATTAACTAAAAATTTCAGAAAATACAAGATTTTATCTTACTTATTTTGGTTTATTGGAGTACAATGGAACCATAAAAGCTATAATTCAATGAAGTGCCCTCTATGCTTATGACAGAATCATCAACAAGTCATGTAGTGATGTTTCTGCTTACTGATAAAGGAGACATTTCCCAATCAGCAGTCTTATGTAGAATCATATCATCTACCTGTTATTACAGTGACTGAAATAAATTAGAAAAAAAGCAGTTTTAAGTGAATATATTATGCAATCAAGACAATCAAGAGCTTTCAGGTGATGTCTTTTTCAATTAATCCAGTGAAACAGATTTCTAATCCAGTAACAAGCCATGGCAAGTCAAATATAAATGATAAGATATAGGGTATGGGTTTGCTATTTGAAGATCAGTAAGATATGGCCAATCCTCCTTGCTTGCCCAAGAACAAATATTCAATAAATTCTCAGCACTGATCTATAGAGACTATGTGCACCCAGTATTTTAAGAGTCTATTCTGCTGGGAATCTCACCTTCAACTTGATTAATTTCTATGATCACACATTTATTCACACGGATCATTATTATTAAATCAAGCATAAAAAGAAGACATTCTCACAAAAGATTTTTCCTCCTAAATGTTATTGCCTATAGATACGAAGATCTTCTAGGTACTCTTTTAAGTGGATCATTTTGGTGATAGCATCATAGATCCAAAACTGTAGAACTCTTTAAAAATCATAGTAATAGTAGTTCATATTTCTATAATTTAAATTTTATTTGTTTTTTGCAAGGCAATGGAGTTAACTGACTTGCCCAAGCTCACACAACTAGGTAATTATTAATTGTCTGAGGGTCCAATTTGAACTCAGGTCCTACTGACTCCAGGAACGGTGCTCTATCCACTGTGCCACCTAGCTGCCCCCATAATTTATATTTTAAAAGAATTTTAAAGGCAGATTCTCCTTTGATCCTTATAGTGAGACACTATATAAACACTATATAAGTTTTACAATCAACCCTTCTCAATTACAATAGAGAAAACTGAGACTTGGAAAGATTAAGTAATTTGCCTGATGTCAAAAAACAAAAAAACTGTCTTAGACAAGACTAATTCCAGTCTTTCTTTCTACAAGTCAAATGTTCTTTTAAAGGCTCTACATGGTTCTTTCTTTAAATGATTACTCATGTATAACTATTGACAAATCAAAACAAAGGAAATTATAGATCAATCTTCCAAATGAGTATTGATAAAAAAAAATCTTACATAAAGTTTTAGCAAAGAGAAATTATAGCAACTTGGACAATACATTATGATCAGGTAGGATTTATACCAAGTAGGCAGGGATGGTTCAATATTAGGAACACATAACATAATTGAAAATATCAATGACAAAACAAACAGAAATCATATGATTATTTCATATATATGAAATGGAGATCAACTAGGAGCTTTTTCAATAAGATCAGGAGTTTAGTAAGGATGCTCATTATCACCTCTTCAATATAAGTATTAGAAATACTAGCTTTAGCAATGAGAATTAAAAGAAATTAAAGGAATTAAAATTGACAGAGGAAGCAAAGTTTTTACTCCTTGTAGATGAGATGGATGATGGTATACTTAGAGAACCCAAGAAATTCATCTTTAAAATACTTGTAACAATTAAAAAATTCAGCAAAGTAGCAGGATATAAAATAAATGCATATAAATAATCAGAATTTCTGTAATATGAACAATAAAACCCGAGAGCAAGAAATAGATGAATTCCATTTAAAGGAACAAGAGACAACAGACAATAAAATCTAGCTCCCAAGGCAAAGGCAGAAACTATATGGACACATTTACAAAGCACTCCTCACCCAAATAAAGACAGATCTAAACAACTGGGAAAATGTCAATAGAAACAGAATTCACCTGGAACAACAAAAGGTCAAGAATATGAAGGAAACTGATAAAAAATGTAGAGGTCTCAATCTATACTGCATAGCAGCAATCATCAAAACTGTCAGGTACTAGTTAAGACATAAGAGTAATGGATCAATGGATTAGGATAGGTTCAAAAGAAACAGTAATAAGTGATTGCAGAAAACCATTTGGCAAAGCCAAAGACAATAACTTGTGGGATACGGACTCACTATTTCACAAAAATTGATGGGGAAAAATGGAAAAGAGTATGGTAAAAATTAGGCCTAGACCTACATCTCATACCATATCCCAAAATAAGGTCAAAATGGGTACAGGATTTAGATAAAAAGGGTGAAGTCATTTATAAATTAATAGACCAAGAAATATTCTATAAGTTCTTTGGAAAGGGGAGAAATTTATGACTAAACAAGAAATATCATACATTATAAATTGTGTATATATATATATATATGTATATATATGATTTTGACTAATTTAAATTAAAAAAATTGCACTAATAAAACCAATGCTACCAAAATTAGAAGGAAAACAGAAAACTAGGAAACAATTTTCATAAATAGGGTTTCTGATAAAGGTCTCATATCTAAAATATACAGGGAATTGCATCAAATTTATAGGGTTGCAACTGAAAAATGGTAAAAGAATATGAACAGACAGCTCTGAAATGAAGAAATTAAAGCTACATATAATCATATAAAAATGCTCCAAATAGTTACTGATTAGATAAATTCAAATTAAAACAACTCTGAAGTACCCCCTCATTTCTATTAGATTGGCTAAGATGACAAAAAGGAAAAACAATCATTGTTGGGGAGGCTGTGGGAGGATTGGGACATTAATGCCTTTTTTAAAATTTTAATTTATATTTTTTATTGATAATAGATTTTTTCAACATACGTAATTTGAAAGATTTTCAAAAATCATCCACATGCCTCTGTATATTTTTAAGTAAAAAATATTTCTTTCCACCCTCCCTTCCCCTCAGTGGCAAACAGTCCAGTTAATGTTGTATATACTTATTTGTGTCACACATGTTTACAGTTTAGCTATTTTCAGTATAAGGAATTAAGATTAAGGGAAAGGAGTACATGAGAATATTTTTAAGTGAATGTAGTAGTCATCAGATTCTGAAGGCCTTTTGATTTTGTTTTGTTTTGTTTTTCTTCCTCTGGACAAGATATCATAGACTATAGCTGGCCTAATAGGGTTGTCCTAGCTCTCTGGACCACTGAGAGCAACTGTGTCCACCAGGGTTGATCATCTCACAATGTTGTTATCAGTGTGGACATTGTTCTTTTGATTCTGCTCCCTTTGCTCAGCTTCAGATCCTGTAATTCATTCCACGCTTCTCTAGAGTCTGACCATTTATAGTTTCTTATAGAACAATATTATTCCATAATATTTATATGCCATAACTTGCTAAACAATTCACCAAGTAATGGGCAGTCCCTCAATTTCCAATTCTTTGCCACTACAAAAAAGAGCTGCTATTAATATTTTGGAACATGTTGAACTTTTCCTATTATTTATGATTTTTTTCTGGGTATAGGCCTAGAATTGGAATTACTGGGTAAAAGGGTATGATCAGTTTTATTACTCTTTGAACCTAGTTTCATATTGTTCTCCAGAATGGTTTGATCACTTCATAACTCCACCAGCAAAGCATTAATATCCCAATCCTCCCCCAACCTCTCCAACATTAATCATTTTCCCTTTTTGTCAACTTAACCAATCTGATAGGTCTGAGGTGAAACCTCAGCATTGTTTTAATTTCATTTTTCTTATCAATAATGATTGAGAGCATTTTTTCATATGATTTCATTAATTTCTTTGTTTGCAAACTATCTGTTCATATTCTTTGTCCATTATCAATTGGGGAATGACTTGAAAACATAAATTTAGTGCAGGAACTGATACTCAGTGATGAGAACACAACCAAGAGAACATTGTACACATTAACAACACTATGACTTGTTCAGACATGATGGCGTAGGTCCTTTCATTATTTCTAATATCTAGGACAACCCTAGGAAGCTAGTTATGTAAGGACAATGCTATCCCTCACTCAGAGGAAGAAAAGAAAAGAAAGTATAAGTATCCACACATGATAACCAAATAGATGGATAATACTTATTTACTATAGTGTGATATACATTTAGATATACAATGTATACAGTAAAAGGAACCCTTTAGGCTAATAAAAGAGACTGACATCATTTGTCATAGTTTTTATTGATTTATTTTTCAATGTGAGGAAAAATTATTACCTATTCTTCTTGTGATTTTGCATAGTTCTGAAAAATAGATACCGCATTCTTTGTTGGAAGTCTTAAGGGAAATTTAGAGATACTAGTAGGTATAGCATATTACTAAACAATCAACATATATGGTATAATAAATTTCCTCGCTAAGTTGAATAACCAGAAAAAGAGTAGGCTGAGTGTGTACCAAGATCTTGATAAAATATTATTTCCAAAGTGTCATGAGATCTAGAAGAAACCCCCAAATTTTTTATTGAACTCAAGAATATAATGTGACTTATTGGCTACTGGTTCAAATCACAACTGATATTTTTACTAGTTGTATGACATCATATAATTCCACATGTTTAAAATGAGTATAATTGGGGCAGCTAGGTGGCATAGTGGATAAAGCACTGGCCCTGAAGTCAGGAATACCTGGGTTCCAATCCGTTCTCAGACACTTAATAATTACCTAGCTATGTGGCCTTGGGCAAGCCACTTAACCCCATTTGCCTTGCAAAAACCTAAAATGAGTATAGTCTACCTCAAACTACTATTTTGAAATGTTTGCAGACCTGCATTTAACAAACAATATTGATTTATGAATTTAGCTATAAGAAATGGCAAGTATGACACAAAGTTTCAGAGAAATATTAACTAATGCAGAGTAAAGAGTAGAAGCAGGGAACAATTTGCATTACTACTATATTATAAATGAAAATAACTTTTAAGATATTAGAACTCTGATCAACAGAATGACTTTTATCAAAAGATTATTATTAAAACATGCTACTGGGGCAGCTAGGTGGCTCAGTGGATAGAGCACTGGCCTTGAAGTCAAGAGTACCTGAGTGCAAATCTGGACTCAGACACTTAATAATTACCTAGCTGTGTGGCCTTGGGCAATCCACTTAACCCCATTGCCTTGCAAAAAACTAAGAAAAAAAAACATTCTACCAACCTCTTGGTTAAAGGACATTGAAATACAAAAATAGAATAAGATTTTTTTTCAAATTTGGCCAGTGTATTGATTGTTAAAAGGGGGGCTTTTTGTTAAAAGGGAGGGCTTGTGAGGAAATAGTTGGAGTAGTGATAAAGATACAAAAAAAATGATAAAACATGAAATATACAGAAGAATAATTTCAAAAAAGATAGAAACAAGGCATTTTCACTACTTTTAAAAAATAAATATATTATCAAAATGTATGTAAAAGTCATGAAGTAATGTTCAAACCTCTTTTTTCAACATATAATATACATGTTTATTGATGATAAACTTCATGATAAAAAAGAAAACTACAAAAAATATAAATTGTTGTTACTATTATTGTGAACCTTCAATAAAGTTTTCCTTTCTAAAGCATTTGTTATTCATGTTTTCTTGGTGATGTATGGATAATGATTCTTTTCTTTATCATATTTGAGAAGTATATTTCTTCTAATATCTACCTATACATGGGTTTCAAGTCATGGTAGACTATGCATCATGGTGCTATTCAAAACCTTTCCAGTTTGAGGGACTAGTGTGTCTTGTTGTTTGAAAGTTCCTTTGAAGTTATAGACCTGAAATAGAGTGCTTAGAGAATAAGATCTGCAAAAACAGCAACAACACCCGCAAAAATGAGTCAAATAGTTCAAGAACCAAAGCCAGAAAATAATATTGGGAACAAAAGTGGGCAAGTGAAGATTGAGACTGTTAACAAAAAGATTGTTCTGGTGTCCACACTGTAGTATGTGAGTACCTTGAAAATCAAAATTTGCCAAATGATCCTTTTCATTTTCTGTCTACTTTGACTTGCGGAGACCTGAAATGTAGAGTTGAAATAAGATGAAGTTTAGAATATATTCTACAGATAGCACTGTGTGATCATTTGTCAGGCAATAATATACTCTCTGAGGAATAAAATAACATCAAAAGCATTTTTGAAGAATTGGAGAGGTTCATAGTAGATTCAAGCAGACTATAACCCACACAAGGAGGTTCATGGTAGATTTAAGCAATTCATGATGCATATAATAAAAGTCACAAAGAAGAATCAGAGTAAAGAGTATCATCAAAGAAATATGAGTCCAAAAATAAGGGAAAAAAAACAAACAATAACCCATGGACAGTCTGTGTAGGAGAAATTAAAGAAGATTCACAGAACACTGATGTCAAACTTCGATATCAAACTTAACAGAGGCAATAAATAGAAATTTCACTAGATGAGTACTGACAGTTATAGATGAGATGCCAGTACTCATCATTAAAGGGAGTATATGAAACAAAGTGTTAATTCACTTGAGTATTTAAAAGGACAAAAATTTAAAAAACCAAAATAAAAACTCTTCATAACAGTTATATTAAAACTATTCAAATGTGGAATTGACTGCTTTGAGAGATACCAAGGTCTCCTTCACTAGAGGTATGAACCTTTGTCATCTATGTATTATGGGATATTTCTTGTAGTGAATGGATTCTGAGGACCTTTACAATTCTGTTTCTTTGATTTTTTTCAGTCTGATAAATGTATAAAGACATTTATTTGCTCATGTTAAATGTTCCATGTCACTGAAATTCAAATAAAAAAACTGAGCCTTATAGTCCAGACAACACTATATATTTCATTTAAATTTATGGCATATATTATGATCTCCATAATAGGGAATGAGTCATTTTTTATTCCTATGACTCCCCCAATAAAAAAAATTATACTATGTTTGATGGACAAGATAAAACTTGTTTTCAGAAACTAACCTATTTATGCTGACTATGAAACTAATAAGTGGTTTCACCTGATGTAAATTAATGAAACTGCTCTTTGTGGTTTTCAAAAAGAATTTATGAATAATCCTTTAAAAATATCCTATTCTCTAAACCTCACAATACGATAGTGATTATTGTTATTGTAGGACCTGTAATACCTTTCTTTAATTGCTTTGTGACTTTATTTTATTGACAGTCATATAACTAGAATTCTCATCAATTTCACAATTGCTCAGGTTTTTATTTAGGTATCCTAGTAATAGATATTCAAATTTTTCTCCTCCATAATGCTAGGCTTAAAATTTTATTCTAAAGTTTTCTTTTTAGAGATGAATTTAATACACCAAATGACCAAATCAAAGTTATATAATTTTATGACCCTGTTTACATTTGATCATTTTTATTGTAATTTTTGATCATATCAATGTGTCAGTAATGTGAAGCACATGAACTACTTTATGTGGCCATATGGAACTTAGAGAAACCTAGTGAGAGAATAAAAATAACCAATGTATACAGCATAGGTCTTAGAATTTAATAATCAAATTGGTCCCATAAATTGAAGGACCATTTTTATCATCACTTTACTGTGTCTAGTGCTCTGGGTGTACATAACTGCTACATTCAGCCCATATAGCATGCATTCTTTCACAAAATTAAATGTATATAAACTTGATTACAAATGAGAATATTGTTAATGATTGCAGTTGGATAGCAATGATTAAATTGAAAGTATATTTACACAAACCAAATAACACAATTTTACCAAAAACTGTAAAAAACTATGAATATATTATTATGAGGAAAATGGTGACAATAATTATTATCCTTTAAATAGCATTTAAAGGTTGCAAATGTTTTGTAAATAGTAACTCATTTAATCCTCAGAGCAACCTAAGAAATAATTGCTATGATACTCCCATTTTTCAGATGAGGAAAATGAGATAAAGGATATATGACTTGTCAAATTGATAAGTCTCTAAGATCAAATTTGAACTTCAGCCTTTAAAGGTCTAGGTGCAAGCCTCTATCTGCTGTACCACCGAACTGTCTTACATGGATGAATGTGTAAAAATGTATTTCTAGTTGCTAAATAGTTTGACAAATTATGTCTTCAAATTCTTAACCTTTATTCTTTCTTAATATCACAACAATAATGTTCTGTCAAAACCGAGTTGTCTTAATAAGTATACCATAGGAATCTTTTAAAATTATAATAATAATTTCAGATGGAGTTGTAAAGTATTAGTCATTATCTTGTATCATCCAATAATGGAAATATATGCATTTAATTGAGATTATAATGAAATACAATCAGACCTGGAAATGTGCAAAACATATTTTTAAATTTCCCACTACTCTTCACCCCATCTCCCAAATGCCACAAGTGAAACTTCCAGCTCCAACTGAAAAAAAAATAGTTCAATACATGTGATTATCATCCTTTCTTATACTAAAGGTTAGAATCATTTAAAATATGAATAATGTTCACTTCAAGGTTTCTCTCACATATATTAGTGTTTAAAATTATCCTGCCCTTTCTAAATTAGAATGATTAAAATGAAACTGTTATGTATTTCTTGATCACAAACCAAAACATATTCAGTTGTGCTGAGAACATTGTATTAGTTGACAAATCGATGGATTTTAAATGTCATTTTCGTGGACAGTCTTTCCTCTCTAAATGGAAAGATTTCACTTCTACTGATGTAGAGAATTACCGATATGAGTCTTTCAAAGGAGAGCTCAGGGAAAAAAGATTGTATTTGCATGATTTCTCCTATAATAGGTAAAGAAAATGAAAAAATGAAAAATGGAAAGGAAAATTCTCACTCAACAACTACTATGTCTTTCATTATGTTTTATGACAAGTAATTTCATGTACTCAAGAAGTTGAAGTACAGATAGCTTTAATTTTTATATTAAATAAAATATATGGCTGGAATGGCTAGAATTATAAATATATATATATATTCCTTAATATTTTAAAATGAATAATGACTTTATATATTAACTTTATTGGAATAATGTTTTAACATTTGATACTGTAACTTATAAGAATAATGAATACATGTGAGAAATTTTAGCATCAGAGCAGATGAGTGCTGAAAATCTATTCATGTGTTGGGGTATTGCTGGTTTTCTCTGGTCCCTGAAAAGCATCTGGCTGCTGTCCCGATGAGTGAGAACCACTGTGATTATTTGGCTCAGGAAAGCAATTGCCCTCATTCTTTGATGCATAAAGAACATGCCAATTTCTTGGTAAAATGGCTCTAGATGCAAGTCTGAAGTTTCTTATTGCCATTCTCCTGCTTCAGAGAGAGACATAAGAGAAGAATCAAGGTTATCCTATGGTCTAATCTCCTCCTGCTAAGACTTTCTATAATCCCATATCAGTTCATTCTACATAGGTATTATGAAAATGAGGACAGCAAGCTAATAGAACAGAGGGTAGATGATGAAGAATGTTTTTATTAGTTCACCCAGTCTTTCAAAAGAATTTCTGTTGTATATCCTAAGGGGAAAAAGAGATAATATTAAATCTTATAAATCAACATATATGTCCTAAAGGGAAGGAATTTACTCTGGCAGCTATATAATTACTGTATGTCAGTACTTGCTGAGCAATGAAGGATAAGAACTACAAAGGGGAAAAAAACACCAAATAATAGCTTTTAAATTCCAGCCTGTAGAGAAACATTGTCCTTATACAGAGTTCACTAACTTACATGGGAATATCTGAGAGTAGAAATTTAAACATAAAATGCCCTTAGAATGCAAATCCAGCAAGGTTTCAATGTCCCACATTTCAAATATTTACTTGTTATTTCTAATTGTTTGAATCAAAATATTTTTCTAAACATAGGACCTGCAGAAAATCATTTGCAACTAAGATTTAAGATTTTGCTATTTGCAACTTTACCTGCTCTGACATTTCCATTTAAACAATACAACCTTCTTTTTTATTTTTAATATAAAACAGGAAACTTAAAAATGTGTTCTACAGGTATTTCTATGTGATTAAAGTTATCTTCTTAAAAAGAGAAGAAATATCCTTAAATAACTACATTCTGATTTCTCTCACTGGTAAAACTATTCTCCTAATAGGGAGTTTTGACAGTCTATGGAAACTTGCATATAATAAGCTGAAAAGATATTTAGAATATAAAAGTCTCTGCAACAAACTCCTGAAACTTTCACAAATTTCAGTAAAAAAAGCTCCTTTCCAACTTACATTCTTATCTAATTAGTGGTCTATGCATGCCTGGAATAATTGATTTTTCCTATTTTTTCATTTTATTTTATACTTAATATATGAGTTGAAAATATATTACATGTCTTATTATAAATGTTTTGTTTATACTAAAAAGTGCTTCTATACATTTTTTGGTTGAAGTTTGGGGGAAAAATATCAATGAACAAAATGTATTTGTAATTCACCATGTCTATAAATATAGGCTATCAACAATCACACACATGCTCACTTATTTTTTTCTCAACAATTTCTCCTTTGCTGTGTAAAAAGAACATCTGGTAGAATTGTATTCAAAGAAAACATTATCATCACACAATTATCCTTAAGGAAACAAAATCTGGTTCAATGTAAAATGTAAGAGAAATCAGTGAATAAAAAATTATGCAAAATTATTCTATTTGAATCTCACAAAATATCAAGACTTCTGTCAGCACTTATCCATATCATTTCGTTGCTTATGTTTTCCCAAATTGAAAGTTAGGATCTTTTTTTTTAACCTCCTTCTGAGAGGATATGGCAAGAACACCGATTTCTATTTAAGGAAAGGGGAAACCTTAGTCCTAAAGATCAAAGATACCTGCATGGATATAAATGATTTTGTCAGTCAAGTAGTCTTTAGAAGTAAAGAGGTCAAATCAAAAAGGAATTCTCAATTTAAGTGCAATTGCTGCTATAATGATATAATGTGGATTCATGCTTATCTGTGATTCTTGGAGTTTCAAACTATAGTGACAGTCTCTGTTATAGGTCAACTTTGTATATAAATAAGACTCCACTTCTAATTCTTTTACATTTCATAGATGATGCTAAAACATAAGTGTGCTTGCTGGATGCTCCTATTTTCTCTGAGCATTTTCTAATCTAAAGATAATGATATCCAACAAAATATAAATCTTTCCAACTCATTTCCTGTTTTGTGTCAATTCAAATTTCCTTATTGCTCCTTTCATTTATTGTAATCAATTGAATTTGAAAAACTTTGTAAGAAAAGGTAATTTCCCAATTAGGGAAACTATGGAGAATGTCATAGTATAGTATTTATGAACACTTACAGAAATTGTAGCTATAGTACAAGCTCTGAGGCAGTTAAGATGGTGATTGTGACTCTATATTAGAGTCAGAAGTCTCCCTATAGCTCCAAAAAAATTATAGTATCTTCACTGATCTCACAATAGTAAAACCTTCACAGGAATTGGGCAAAACCAGTTTTAGGGCAATGTTAGGTTGTGAATTCCAGGATATGGATATCCTTTGTTTATTACAGAAAGCAATATATTTATTCAATATTATGGTATGGTCTTCTCTGTTATAAAGTTCAACTGAGCTCAGTGAATAGAAGTAAGATAAGAACAACATTTACAATAGCTGTACATCTAAGAGTAAATGCTATGATGATAGCTAATAGCAAGAGAAAGAAGAACTACTCAACTTTTCTGTAAGGGGATATTCACTCTAAGATTGTGAAGATGGATGGACAAATGAGAACAATTTGTTCCATTGCCCTAAAAGCAGCTGAAAGAGAAGATGAGAAACACTAAGAATTTGGTAAGGAATTAAAGATGCCATATCATCCCTTGTGTACTTGGCATTTTCTAGTCATCTTAACTTTTGACTTGGCACTGAACTTGTGACTCTGAGAGAGTGGTATTAATGATTTTGTAATACTCTGTTTCACTTACATCCAATTTACTGGCAAGTTTAGACATTTCTTTATGATGATATTTGTCTTCTTTGAAAATGAAGAAGAAACAGCAATAGGAGAACCTAGGAGCCCAGATGGGATATGTATCTAGCACAGAACCTAAGGGACAGCTTTATGAGTATTTTCTAAAAGGAAATGACATGGAGGTCATGTAGATTAAGAGTCATGAGTTGTCCTTGCAAAATGTTTTCCCTACATATATTAATCATTGCCATTTCCTCTAGGTTTGGGTCCAAGTTTTCCCCTGAACACAGTTTGAATATGTGTGAGTAAACTCTAGCTTAAGGAAATAAGGGTTTATAATTGATATTAAAATATATTAACTAATGCCTTTAAATTGAAACAAGTATATTGGCTCACGATTAATTTGAAATATACCTGTGGGGATTAGAAAGTATAACTATAAAAGTGAATGAACTTCAGAGTTTTAATCACCCACTGGGAAACAGTCTAAAATTAGCACATATATATATATATATATATATATGTTATATTGCAAAATATTTTATTTTCATTATCTTATCTCTCAGAAATTTTGTGATATAGTTCTTGCTCAAAACATCATCCCACTTGATCAGAGTGGTTAACATTCTTAGTCATACTCTTACAGACTTACAGTTTGAATGCTTGGTGAGGTATGTGTTTATTGGGTTTTTTTTTTTCATTGTCTGGTGACAACTTTACTACAATTAAAAGCTTAGAGATACCACAATGTAATATATCTTCTATAAAATAAACTTTGAGCAAAATAACTAAACATAACTTTTTTAATTTCTTTTTTTTTATTTGTACATGATTACTTAAAAAAATGGCAGAAAAAACCTCCCTAATGACTGACCTTAGGAATTTTTTCCTTCTAATTTCAAAAAACAGAGCTATCTTTCTTTAATAGATTTCTAGGATCACCAGTATCAGCAAATCATAAAATGTATAAGTCTGGAAGAGAGTTATAAGGCTTTCACGTGAAAACATGGAAAATATTTTATTGGCATCCTATCAAACCTTAACCATTATTCATTACAAACATCATCAGCATTTTATCTACTGTTTTTTGAGTCATATTAGGTTGTGAATTCATTATTTGCGTATCTTTTGTTTCTTACAGAAAACAATGCATTTATTCAATGTTATGGCATAGTCTTCTCTGTTATAAAGGTTAACTGGAATGACTGGAAGGAAGATGAAGAGCAAGGAAAAAATAGATCTGCACCTAAGAGTAAATGGAATGATTATAGGCGATGGCAAGAAAAAGAAAAACCATTCAAGTTCCCTTTTCTTTCTCTTCTCTTTTTATCATCTAGAGACAGTGGAACAAAAGGATTGAGAGATAGTATTGTAACAAATAATCTTTTTTATTTCTTTAACTTGAAAAGAACATGAAAGAACAAGCATGAACAATGATCTTTTCTACAACATCCTGATAAAATATTTTTTTAATATTACAACCAATTATGAAATATAATGGTTAACTTACATCTTTAGGAGTTTGTAAATATGTTTCTAGAATTTTTTATAATTGGGTGGGTAGAAAGTACATTAACCACATATGTCTTTCCAAATTTGCAAGCAAAATACAAAGAAGTATCATTTCCCAGTTAAGATAAAGGTCAACAATATAGCAAATATGATCTTGCAACATGACCTCATCATCATCTGTGTACATAATTCACATAAGTTTAGGATTTTCCAAAGTGTCTAAAATCAATTGGCAGATACAAGACTGATTCTCTTTGGTGGCTACATGCATGACATTGTACCTATATCCTTCCTGAATGACTGTTGGGTTATCACCAGAACCAATTAAATAGCCTGGGTTATTCCAGATAAGTTCTGAAAACATAACTTCATCTCCATTCTCAATAGCTTTTCGGGATTTGGTAGTCAGGTCCTGGGTACCAGGACTTTTAAAACTGTTTGCTTACTCTTTGTTAACTGATTCTGACTCAGGTGAGCATAAACTATCTTGATTAAAAAATGGTGCTGTTTTCACTGGAGAGAGAGGAAAGCAAGTTTTGTTTGGGGATGGAAAATAATCACAGATTCCTTTAGCCAACTTCTAGCATCTTCTCTGTTTGAGAAAGCTTTAAATCAAAAACTTTTAATCATTTTGACAGCTTGCAAAGCTTCTTTCTTGTCCTCAAAAACATGAATCCTTTCGTTTTTTGCTAGGACATCATCATAAACTGGATATACTCCATAGAACAGAGGAGGATCTTTAGATGACATTGAAATAATCTTTCTGTGAGTCAGTGGGAGTCATTCCACCAAGTGGCACAGAAGAGATCTTGTATATTAAAGCATCTTCTGCTGGAGGATTCAAACCCATATTATAACCAAAATCTTTGTCTTCATTTAAACTTGTATGGTTGCTGGGTTTACCACAGTAGATTCCAAAGTCTGTTTTGTTTGTTTGATTACTATCAGCATTTCCTGAAGCTTGATCTGGGGGAATTAAAAAAAAACCTTCTTCAACTTCCCCTTGTTGAGCCAGCAAAGCCTGAGCCAGTTTTTTTTTTTTAAAGGAATCTTGTTGATGTAATAGGCTCACATTTGAGTCCTGCTTTGACAATTTCTTCTCTAAGAGCTTCTGGTTTCAGATATTTCAATCCGGCTAAAATAATATCCATTGATAGTTTACCTGGGCTGCGGCCGCTGACCGCCGGAGACGCAGACCCGGGTTCAGGGCTCGGCCGGGAGTCGGGGCCGGGGCCAGTATTGGGGCCGAGGTCCCGGCCGGAGTCCTGGCAAGGGCTGTCACGGTGGCGGGAGGACCCCGACCACTGCTCCCGGAGGCAGAGGATGCAGCGGAGCAGCAGCACCACAACCGAAGCGCCCAGCAGTTCCCAGCCCAGCTCCTACCACATTGCCGCGCCGGATGGGCCCCTGCCGGGATGACAACACTGATAAGTTCTTTTATGATCTCTGCTTGATGATACTTGGTTATATAGGTAACCTCTTTCTTCAAAGACATTTCTCCATATTAAGAAATCTTTCCATAGCTCCTTCACTTCAAATATCTTCTTTTTGATTTAGTCTTATCTAATCCTGTATGTAGTTTTTATACATATGAATTTTATTATTTTATCATCCCCTATCCCATTAGGTGTTGAGCAGAGATTACTTTTTATCTTTCTTTGTATTTCCATAGTTTAGCACAGTTCTTGATACATAGCAGTCACAATAAATGTTTATATACTGACAGACGACAAGGAAGTTAATTTTCTTCCCCTTATGCTGAATAAAAATCTATCCATTAGAATATAAACTTCTTCAGGGAAGGAACGGATTCAAATTTGTCTTTGTGTTCCCACAGACACTAAATAAATCATTGATTAGTTACTTAATTGTTTTTAGCACTTCTGGATCCAAACAAAATAGTTACAATATTTCTTCCATGTGATATGCCTTCAAATTCAAGCATCATGTTCTCTTAAGACTTTTCTCTAAATCAAATGTCCCCCATTAAATTCAAGTTTTTCCTCCTCTTCCTCCTTTTTCTCCTTATTTTTCATTTTTCTAATAACAAAAGTAATAGTCAAAAATAAAATAACATTTATATAATGCCTACTGTGTGCCACAGACTTCTTTTCAATATCTTCTTTGATACTCACATCCTCTTCAAAGCTGTATTAGTTTTATCTCCATTTTCAAATGGATATAAATGAAGAAAACAGAAATTAAAAAACTTGCACAAGGTCGAACAGTAAGAAAATTTCTAAAACTGAATTTGACTGAAGTATTTCCTGAATATAGTTCCTGTTTTCTATCCACTGTATCACTGAGCTGCCATCTCACTATATGGTTCCTTTTAATTCAGAAAGATATAGCAAGAGAACTCTTCATCAACCTTAACAAATTTAAGGGGCAGAATTAAGATGGGGAGGTAGAATCAGGAATTAACACAAACTTTCCCCCAGACCATTCCACATAACTATAAAAAAAGATAGCAATCAAATTCTAGAGTGTCAGAACCCACAGAAAGACTGAGTGAAACAATTACTCAGACCAAGACAATTTGGATGATTTGGAGGAAAGGTCAGGTACACCTGCATTAGAAAGACCCACAAGGCAGTCCAAGGCACTGACCATGCCAAACTTACCAGCTCTACCCATCCAGGAATAGCCCACAGGGCACTCAAATCCCTGGGGTCACCTGGGTCTATGGCTTAGGCACTTTCCAAACCTTTCATCCCAAGAATTACCAAGGACAATTGGGAAATTCAGCAGGAAAACTGCCCCACAAGAATGTGCAGAATCATTCTGCAGGGAATCACCACTAGGCAGCTTCTTCTAGAGCATTCAGCCTATGGATGATAAGGGGGTCAAGAGAGATTGTGGAAGTCTCTCTGCTATCTGAGGCTGAGGCAAGATCCTGTGGCTTTGCCATTGCTGCGATACAGGTTGCAGTCTAAGTCCCAATCTCAGGAAAAGAATCTTTACTGCCATAGCAGAGCAGAGACCTTCCTCATAGCTCCAGCACAGAGGGTAGTGCTTGTAGTCATCCAGAGACTAGAGCAGAGCTCAGGAGAGCCAGTGGAAGTCTCTCATAAGGCCCCGAAGGAATTGAGGAACCTGAGAGGTGTCCAAAGAAAAATATGCAAAAACCATCAAAAATCTGGGACAGTGCATCCTCCACTCTGGAAGCAGAGCCCCAACTTAACAAAGAGTAAAATCAAGTCCTAGGCTAAGGAAAATGAACAAACAACAGAACAAAAACTTGACCATAGATAATTACTTCATTTCTATGGAGGATCAAAATACACCCTCAGAATATCACAAGGTTAAAGTTTCTGTATTCAAAGCCTCCAAGAAAAATATGAATTTGTCTCAGGTTTCAAAAGAATTCAAAATAGATTTTGAAAATCAAGTAAGGGAGGTATAGGAAAAATTGGAAAGAGAAATGAGAGCAATGTGTGAAAATCATGGAAACCAACTCAGCAGCTTGTTGAAGGAGATAGCAAAAAAAAATAGTGAAAAAGATAACATCTTAAAAACTGACTTAAGTTAAATGGTCAGTGAGGAGAAGAATGCCCTACTAAGCAGAACTGGTCAGATGGAAAAAGAAATACAAAAACTCTTTAAAGAAAATAATTCCTCCAAGCATAGAGTGGAGCTAAGGGAAGTTGATGACTTTGTGAGAAATTAAGAAACATTAAACCAAGAACAAAAGAATGAAAAATTAGGAAAAAAAAATGTGAAATATCTCATTGGAATCTGTAAAAACAGATCCAGAAGAGATAATTTAAAAATTATTGAACTACCTGAAAGTCATGACCAGGAAAAGAATATACACTTCAAGAAATTATCCACCAAAATTGTTGAAATCACAGAAATAGAGGGTAAAATAGAAATTGGGGGGATTCAGTGATCACCCCCTGAAGCAGATTCCTGAATAACAACTGCCAGGAATATTATAGCCTAATTCCAGAAGTCCTAATTCAAGGGGAAAATGTTACAGGCAGCCAGAAGAAAAAAAAATTAAGATATCAGGGATTCACAATTAAAATATCAGGGATTACAGTGGATTTAGCAGCTTCTGCCTTAAAGGTTTATAAGGCTTGGAATATGATACTTTGGAATGTAAAAGAGCTTGGATTACAACTGAGAATTAAGTACCCAGCAAAACTGGATATATACTCTTTCAGAGTAAAAAGATCAATGAAAAGATCAATGAAATGGGCATTTTTAAATTTTCCCGTTGAAAGGACTAGAGCTGAACAGAATATTGGATCTTCAAGTACAGGACTCAGATGAAGAATAGAGAAGGTGGACAGGAAGTGTAAATTATGGGGGATTTAATAATGTTGAACTACTTGCATTTCTTCATGTGATGATGATACTGATAAATAATTTATTAGGGCAGTTAGAAGGAGCACATATAGACAAGATATAGGAGGGAGCTAAATATAAAGACATAATGCATTATAAAGATAGAGTTAGTGGACAAGAAAAGAATGTACTGGGAGAAAGGGAAAGGTGAAGAAGAATGGGATAAGTTAGTTTACTAAAAGAGATAAGAAAAAGCTTTTGTGGAAGGAGGAAAGGTGAGACAGGAGTCTGTGAGTCTTCACTTATAGGAAGTGGTTCAGAGAGGAAATAACATACACACTCATTTGGGTATAGAGTAAGATAGAATTGGCTCAGAGAGGAAATAACATTGAGTATAAAGTATGATAGCTTACTCTACAGGAAAATAGGAGAGAGAAAAAGGATGGGAGAAAGGGGACATAGGGAGGGAAGGGAGGTGTAGGTTATAGAAGAGAGGGAAAACTGTGGATGAAGGGAGTCAGATACAATACATTTTTGAGGAGTGACAGTGTGAAAGGAGAGAGAGAATAGAATTAATGGGACTGGAGAGGATAGGATTGTGGTAAATACAGCTAGCAACAACAACAATGAGAAAAAATATTAAAACAATTTCTCTGATGGAATTATGATAAAGAATGCTATCCATCCCAAAGAGAGAGCTGATGGTATATAAATACAGATAGAAGCACACTTTTTTTCCCTCTTACTTTATTTTTCTTGAGGTTTCTCTTTCTTTGTGGGAGGTTATGTTTACTTTTACAATATGATTATTGAAACAATGTGAAAAAAATAAAAACAAAACAAAAGGGGAAAAAAAGCAAATTTAAATTAATTCATCTAGAAGATTTATATCCCAGATCCCTGAAAATATTTTTATATATTTTTGATATATTTTCTATGATAGTACAAATAGCATGAAGGATTGTGGAAATATTATTTTATAAACAATGCACAAACCTAATGAATAAATAAAAATGAACCTGCGTTTCACAAACTCTGTGTTAGTTACTGTGATACCCACTCTCAGGAAAACAATTGAATGATTTTAATAAAGGAGTGCTTTGTGAGTACTGAGAGGAATCAGACTTTACTATAAGATAGTATAGTTCATTTAAGAACAAATTATGGAAAAAACTATCTTCATTTCTTTTGACAGTATCACAAGAATTTTCTTAAGAAAAACAATATTCAAGGGACTCCTGGCCAAGATGGTGGAGAGAAGACAGGCATAGTTCAAAAGTCTCCTGATCTTTCCCCATCTGTGATATGAAACAAATCTCTTAACCGAAATCTGATCCACAAAACAAAGAAAGAAAAGCCAGGAGAAGAACACTTACTTCAGTATTTGTCTTTCACAGTCGTGGGTGAGTCTGGGTGCAGAGTAAAAAGCAGCCACTGATCAGCCTGATTGGAAATGGGGTTGGAGCCCCAGGAGCCTGAGGGTCCAAGAGTCAGACCTGCTTGATCCAAAGTCGGGCTAGATGTGGGGGCTTGGGTCAACTAGGGAGAAGAGGCACTGGTGTTGGTGCTGACCCTATGGAGATTGCCTGCAGGGCTGGGTGCAGAGTTCCATTGCAGGAGAGCTGCAGACTCCACTGCTGGGCTCCTTTGGTCTGAGTAATTCCAAGTCTGCCCCTCCATTGCAGCTGAGACCTTTTCCCAGAACAAACTCAATTACAGATTACTTCTGCCCCAGGCACAGTGTGTGAGCAGAAGAACCAACTCAGCTGATAATAGGGTAAGTGATGAGCTCACATCAGGGTATAGACCACCATTGATTGAAGACAAAAGTATTTAACAGCTTCAATCACTCCCTCCAGGCTAAGGGAGAAGCACCCAATTAAGGTCACAGACACTCCAGAGAAAGCAACCAGCACCTCCTACCGACCAGCCAGAGAAATTACACTCAGTGAAAAATACTCTAGCACCCCCTACTGGCCAGCTGGAGATGTTGCATTCAGTGAGTAAAGCCTCTAGGGATCCCAACACTAAACCTCTGTGAACCAGGCCCTCCCCAACCCAAGATCTTAGCAAAATGAAGATGGGTCAGTGGAAAGGTGGATCCATAGAAAACTTCTTGGAAGGAAAAGACCCTAACTCAGAGAGACCTAGAATCTCTGATGAGAATATGATCTGGTCTCCAGCACAGTAAAAGTTCCTTGAAGAAACAAGGAAGGAGTTTAAAAGTCAATTTGAAAATTTGGGAGAGTAAATTAACACCTTCCCACAAGAAAACAAATCATTGGAAAATATAATTGTATAAATAAAAAATGAGAATAATTCTCTCAAATCCTCATTTGGATAAATAAAAAATGAGAATAAATCTCTAAGATCATAAATTGGACAGATTCCAAATGAGAATAATTCTCTCCGATCCTCAATTGGGCAAATGTAAAAAGAAAATAATTATCTCAAAACCACAATTGGTCAAATGGAAAGCTCTTTCAAAAATAGAATTTACCAGTTGGAAAAGGAGTTGCGAAAGGTAAATGAAGAAAAATCCTCTCTAAAAAAAGGAGTCTGCAGAAACTAATGACTTCATGAGACAGCAAGAGCCTGTTAAACAAAATAAAAAAAATAGAAAAAATACAAGAAAATGCAAAATGCCACATCCACAAAACCACTGACCTCAAGAATAGTTCAAAGAGGGGAAACATGAGAATTATTAGACTTCCTGAAAACACTGAAGAGAAAAAAACTTGGATTAATATTACAGGATCTAGGTATGGGAAAATTGCTCTGATATCATGGAATCAGAGGGCAAAGGAGTTATTGAAAGAATACATCGATCCCCTCCAGAAAGAGATCCTAAAATGGAAACACCAAGGAATGTTGTGGCCAAATTCCAGAACTATCAGATAAAAGAGAAAATCCCGCAGGCATACAGAAATAAGCAATTTAAAAACCAAGGAGTCACAGTACAGATTATGCAGGACCTGGGAGCATCAACATTAAGGGATTGAAGAGCCTGGTATGAGATATTCTGAAGAGCAAGGGAGCTTGGAATACATCTAAGAATCCACTATCCTGCAAAAGCTGAACCTTCTTTTTCAAGGGAAAAGAGGGACATTTAATGAAATGGAAGAATTTCAAAAATTCCTGATGTAAAGACCAGAGCTAAACTGAAAATTTGGATATCAAACAGGAGGTTCAAAAGACACATGAAAAGGTAAAGAAATAAAAGGGGAGTGGTAAAGAAAAAATTGCTATCCTATATGTTGAAAGTGGCTATATCCCAGCATGGGAAAAAAGATTCTCATAACTCTTGAGAACTGTAAATCTAACAGAGAGAATACACCTAGCCAGAAATGATGGACACTCATGACTTATCCATGAGACTACTATCCAATGGGATAAAACTGGCCATAACCCTACTTGGGAGAAACACTCTAATAACTCTCAAGAATTGTTGCTCTATGAGATAGAATGTACTTAGCTAGAAGTGATGGATATTCAGAATTTTCTGTGACTCAGATAGAATGATTTAAAAAACACTTCCTCCTTAAAAAGAGGGGCAGGAAGGAGATGGGAGGAGGGACGGGATTGGAGTAAATTTCATTATACTAAGAGGTATAAAATACCTATGGTTATAGAGGGGAAGAAGGGAGGAGAAGGGAAACACCTGAATCTTCTTCTGATCAGACTTGGCTTAAAGTTAACTTACACACATACTCAGTAAACTTAAAAAAATATAACCACTTAAGTTTTAAAAGGGGAAAAGGGGAATGGGGATGGAGAAAGGGAGGGGGGAAAAGGGAACTAACAAAAGGAAGGGAAGGGAAAAAGGGAAAGTGGAAAGAAAGGGGAGGGTGTGGATAGAGGAGGGCAAACACACTGAAGGGGGTGGTATTCAGAAATAAAATACTGGGGAATACAGATAAAGGGGGCAAAGGGGGAAAAATAAAAACAGAGGGAAGACAGCATGGAGGGCAAAAAAGAATTACTAATTATAACTTCGAATGTGAATGAGATGGAATCTCTCTTAAAATATAAGTGTATAGCAAAGGGGATTAAAAACCAGAATCATACAATATGCTGCTTACAAGAAACTCATTTGAAGCAGAGAGAGACATATAGAGCAAAGATAAAAGGTTGGAAGAAAATATATTTTGCTTCAGCTGAAGTGAAAAAAAATAGGGGTAGCAATCCTTATCTCAGATAAAACAACTGCAAAAATAGATAGCATTAAAAGAGATAAAGAAGGAAACTATATCCTCCTAAAAGATACCATAGATAGTAAAGAGATTTCAATACTGAATATAAATGTACCCAATAGGATAACATCTGAATTCTTAGAGGAGAAGCTTAAAGAACTATAGGAAGATATAGACAACAAAACTCTACTAGTGGGAGACATCAACCTCCCACTCTCAGATTGAGATAAACGAATCATAAAAATAAACAAGAACAAAGTTAAGGCAGTAAATAGATTGTTAGAAAAACTATATATGATAGACTTATGGGGGGAAATTGAATGGGGATAGAAAGGAATATACCTTTTGCTCTGCAGTACATGGCACTTATACAAAAATTGACCATGTACTAGGACAAAAAAACCTAATGATCAACTGCAGAAAGGCAGAAATATTATATCTTTCTCAGATCACAATGCAGTAAAAGTCATATGCAATTTTGGGTCAGGGAGATATAGACCCAGAACCAATTGGAAACTAAATAGCCTCATTTTAAAGAATGAGTTGGATTAAAAAACAAATTAAAGAAATAATTAATCATTTTATCCTAGATAATGATAAAAATAAAGCAACATACTAAGACCTATGGAATTCACTCAAAGTGACTGTCAGGGGATATATTATATCTTTAAATGCTTACAAGAATAAATTAGAGAAAGAGGAAATCAATGAACTAAATATCCAACTAAAAATTAGAGAAAGAACAAATTAAAAATCTCCAATTAAATACAAAATTAGAAATTCTAAAAATTAAAGGAAAAATTAATAAAATTGAAAGCAAAAAAAACTATTGAATTAATAAATTAAACCAAATGTTGGTTTTATAAAAAAAAATAAAATTGATAAACCTTAGGTCAATTTGATTAAAAAAATAAGAAAACCAAATTGCTAGTATCATAACTGAAAAAGTGAACTCACCAACAAGGAAGAAATAAAAGTAATAATTCAAAATTATTTTGCCCAACTCTATGCCAATAAATCTGACAATCTATGTGAAATGGATGAATATTTACAAAAACAAAAGATGCCCATGTTAAATGAAGAGAAGTTTAAATACCTAAACAACCCTATCTCAGTAAAAGAAATTCAACAAGCTGTCATTGAACTCCCTAAGAAAAAAATCTCCAGGGCCTGATGGATTCACAAGTGAATTCTACCAAACATTTAATGAACAATTGGTTCTAATTGTATATTAACTCTTTGGAAAAATAGGGGAAGATAGAACTCTGCCTAACTCTTTCTATGAAATCAATATGGTGCTGATACCTAAAATAGGAAGAGTTATAACAGAGAAAGAAAAATATAGACTGATCTCCCAGATGAATATAGATGCAAAAATATTAAATGCAATCTTAGTGAAATGATTGCCACAGGTTATCACTGCGATAATACATTTTGACCAAGTAGGATTCATCCCAGGAATGCAGGCTTCATTCCATATTAGGAAAACTGTTAGTATGATTAATTATATCAATAACAATCCTATCAGAAAATATAAGATCATATCAATAGATGCTGAAAAAGCTTTTGACAAAATACAACAGCCATTCCTACTAAAAACACTAGAGAGTGTAGGAAGAAATGGACTGTTTCTTAGAATAATTAGCAGTATTTATCTGAAACCATCAACAAGCATTCTATTTAATGGGGAAAGACAAGAGGCATTCCCAATAAGATCAGTGGTGAAACAAGGATGCACATTTATCACCACTACTATTCAATGTCATATTAGAAATGTTAGCTTCAGGAATTGGAGAAGAAAAAGAAATTGAAGGAATTAGAATTGGGAAGGAAGAGACAAAACTCTCACTCTTTGCAGATGAAATGATGGTATACCTAGATAATCCCAAGAAATCATCCCAAAACCTACTGGAAACAATTAGCAATTTAAGTAAAGTTGCAGGATACAAAATAAACCCTCATAAATCCTCAGCTTTTCTATATATGACTAGCAAGATACACCTGAAGAACTAAATGGAGAAATCTCATTCAAAGTAACCTCAGACAATATAAAATACCTGGTAGTCTGTTTGCCAAAGCAGACTCAGAAACTTTTTGAAAACAATTATAAAACATTTGTCACACAAATTAAATCAGATTTAAATAAATGGGCAAATATAAACTGCTCATGGAAATGTAGAGCTAATATAATAAAAATGACAATTCTACCAAAACTAAACTACCTGTTTAGTGTCCTAAAAATAAAAATTCCAAAAAATTACTTTAATGAGTTAGGAAAAGTTGTAAGTAAATTTATATGGAGAAATAAAAGTCAAAAATTTCCAAAGATTTAATGAAAAAAGGTGCAAAAGATGGGGGGGTGGCTTAGCCCTACCGAATCTAAAGTTAAATTATAAAGCATCAGTCACCAAAACTGTCTGGTATTGGCTAAGAAATAGAGTGCTGGACCAGTGAAATAGACTAGGTGCAATAGCAGGAAACAATTATAGTATTCTGATGTTTGATAAACCCAAGGAGTCCTATTATTGGGATAAAAAACTCTGTCTTTGATAAAAACTGCTGGGAAAATTGGAGGTTAGTATGAAAGAAACTTAGATTAGACCAACACCTCATACCGTTTACCAAGATAAGATCCAAAATTGATACAAGATTTAGGCATAAAAAACAATACTATAAGCAAATTAGAAGATCAAGGATTAGTTCACCTGTCAGATCTATGGAAAGGGGAGGTTTTTATTACTAAGGAAGATATGGAGAACATCACCAAAAACAAACTAGATGATTTTGATTAAATTAAATTAAAAAGCTTTTACACAGATAAAACCACTGAAACCAAGATCTAACAAAATGTAGTAAACTGGGAAACAATGTTTACAACTAATGTTTCTGACAAAGGATTCATTTCTAAAATATACAGAGAACTGCGTCATATTTTTAAAAAAAGTCAATCCACAATCGAAAAATGGTCAAAAGATATGCAAAGGCAATTTACAGCAATCCATAGTCATATGCTCTAAATCATTACTTATTACAGAAATGCAAATTAAAGATTCTCTGAGGTACCACTTCACCCTTCTCAGACTGGCCAATATGACCAAAAAGGATAATGATCATTGTTGGAAGGATTGTGGGAAATCTGAGACACTATTACATTATTGGTGGAGCTGTGAACTCATCCAACCTTTCTGGAGAGCAATTTGGAACAAAGTCCAAAGGGCAACAAAAATGTGCATACCCTTTGACCCAGCAATACCAGTACTGGGTCTATACCCTGAAGAGATGATGTAAAAGGTTAAAAATACCAGTTGTACCAAAATGTTCATAACAGCCCTGTTTGTGGTGGCAAAGAATTGGAAATCAAGAAAATGTCCTTCAGTTGGGGAATAACTTAGCTAACTGGTATATGTATGTCATGGAACTGTTCTATTGTTCTGTTAGAAACCAGGAGAGATGGGAATTCAGGGAAGCCTGGAGGCATTTGCATGAACTGATGCTGAGTGAAATGAGAAGAACCAGAAAAAGACTATACACCCTAAAAGCAACATGGGGGTGATGATCTACCCTGATGGATTTGCTCATTTCATCAGTGCACCAATCAGGAACAATTTGGGGCTGTCTGCAATGGAGAATACCATCTGTGTCCAGATGAAGAACCATGGAGTTTGAACAAAGTCCAAGGACTATTTCCTTTAATTTAGAAAAATAATAATATCTTATTGTATGATCTTGCTATTTCATACTTTTTTTTCCTTCCTTATCGATATGATTTCTCTCCCATCCCACTCAATTTGGATCAATGTACAACATGGAAACAATGTTTTTACTTGCAAATTGCTTTCTGTGCATGGTGGGGGGAGGGCAGTAAGATAGAGGAAAAATTGTAAAAACTCAAAATAAATAAAATATTTAATAAAAATTATTCTCTTTTACTAAATGATCACAGTTTTAAAGGGAAGTCTTTTGTGAAGTGTGAGGGCTTGGTATTTTTTAAGTTTTTTTTTTAATTTCAGTTTTTATTTTATTTTTCATTGAAATGCACTAGATACAATTATCAAAGATCCATATAATAGGTTCTTCATATCAAGTGACCTAATGTTCAGGTCAATTTAGGGAGATATTTACTTGTTTTTATATGGATGTAATGAGTAATAAAAATGATTATTTTTCTCTTGTATTAATAAACTAATTATTACATCAGAAAAAATGAAAAACAATATGCAACAACATAGAAATGACGGGAAGAATTCCAATGCAGCAGTCTAAAATGCCTAGTTCTCTTTTATTAAACACATTTTTCAGTGGTTTAGATAAAGAAAGGATAGACGAATAATCATATTTTTAGATGACATGAATTTGGGACAGTGATCTAATAAATTTCAGACAAATAAGGAATTCAATAATATTTCAGTGATCTGAGACAATGGAACAAATCTAATAACTTGAAATTCAGTAGGGATAAATATAAAGTCTGCAAATGTTGAAAATGTCAACCACATATTTGCAATAATTGGGAGATATATGAAGACAGGAGTCTATGTTTCATATATTTGAGTTTATTGAATAGGTGTAAGGCAAAAATGAGTCATCAAGCATTTATTAAATGCTTAATACACGATAGTAGTGTCTACTATCTATCTACTACATATATAATTATCTTCTATATGGTAGTTAGTTCAATGAATAACAAGCTGGGTCTGGAGTCAAGGATACCTGAGTTCATATCTGATCTCAGAAACTTACTTGTCATGTCAGCTTGGGCAAGTCAGTTAATCCCTCCTTAATCCACTAAAGATGGCAATGGCAAACTACTTCAGTATCTTTTCCAAGAAAACCTCATGAACAGTGTTGGCATTATATTGTCCTTAACATCATTAAGAGTCTCATATTACTGAATAACTAAACAATCAAAAAATATAAATAGCCCTGTACCATATGATCCATTGATTATGATTGATTATGTTTCAAAAACTGTATTTTAGAGCTTAAAATACCAAGGAGAGCTAAAGATAGTTCTTCATTTTGAAAAGCTCACAATTAAATAAATACAAATAATTGTACTAACAAGCTACACAGGATAAATTTGAATTAATCAATGGAAGGAAGGCTCTAGAAATAAGAAAGATAAGAAAACTTCATGTGGAAGATTTCATTTTATCTGGCATTTGAAAAACATGTGTGAAACTGGAAGGTAGAAATGAGAAGAGCCCTTATTCCATAAATGAGTTGTAGCCAGTGGAAATGACTTAAATAAGAAGGTGGAGTATCTTGTTTAAAGAACAGCAAGGAAGCCATTGTTTCTGGCTTGAAGTACATTAGGTTGGGTCTGAAATCTAAAAAAGAAGGAGGAGGAATGATAAAGTGTTTGACATTTGAATGCCTAAAAACCAAATGAAATCTTAGACTGCTTTGAAAAAAAAGTATATAGATTCCTAGTAATAAGGTTATAGTAAAATTCCATTATCCTCTGATTCTGGTCAGACTACACCTGAGGTATTGTATTTATCTCCTAGTCTTCCATTTTAAAATGGACATTAATAAACTGAAATGAGCCTAGATGAACATGATAACAGAAGTGAGGAGAGTTTATTCCATAACATACAACACACATCTTTGCAGGAAAAGGGATTCTTATCCTGGAAAGATTAAAGGTGAAGCAATAATAATCTTTGCTATTAATTATTTAAAGAAATGGCATAATGAAGAAAGTTGCCTTCTCTGTAATAACATTTGAATGCTTGGAAGTTTCCCTCTAGAATGGCCTTCATTGTCTGATGGTCTCTCCTGCCAAGTTACATTCAAAATATTCCTAAACAATATAAATGGAAGTGATTCAGTTTCTTGATATGGTTCTGGAAGATTTTCCAGAATTCACTGGCATAGAGCAATGAGGTCAGCACAACAGCTCTGCAGACCTTCGATTTGAAGAAAGTTAAGATTTTTTCTTCTTGTCCATGGTATTCTTGGTTCTTATCCTTGGTTATTGAAGGAAAATGACATCACCATGTTAGAGATGAGTTAGAATGTGTCTAGTTGTGGCTATTCAGAGACTGATATGATCTTGGAATGCTCTACAACAGGCTGGAACAACTAGTCTATGTTAACATTTGTCTAGTTATTACAAACTTTTTTATCTCACATTTCTTTTGAGCTGATTCAATTCTGCCTTGCCCAGAACCTCTGCTGCCATAAAGGATGATCCTATACTAATGTCTCCCTCACTGCTAAATCAATTTTAAAGTTCTTAAGAGAGATCTTCAGGGTGTCCCAGTATCACCTCTTCTGCCTAGCTCGTGTTACCTTACCTGTGTGAGTCCTTTATAAAATAGTTGTTTTGCCACGTGTCCATTGTAGTTGCCTTCTCTGTAATAACATTTGAATGCTTGGCAGTTTCCCTCTAGAATGGCCTTCAGTGTCTGATGGTCTCTCCTGCCAAGTTACATTCAAAATATTACTAAACAATATAAATGGTAGTGATTCAGTTTCTTGATAGGGTTCTGGAAGATTTTCCAGAATTCACTGGCATAGAGCAATGAGGTCAGCACAACAGCTCTGCAGACTTTCAATTTGAAGGTCTAATAACTCTTCTCTTCCTTGCTTTCATGAGTTTGTCAATCTGGAAAGTACACTGCCAAAGTAAATGAATTTATCAACATTATTTGAAACATCTGTATTTGCTGTATTTATTTGTTCCACATATGGATGACACATGGTGCTGGCTGACAGACACCTGTAATTTTTCAATGTTGTTAGGCTAAAATTAGCACAAGCAACAGAGAATCAATCCACACTTCATTGCATCTCTGCTTCAGAGACTGCACTAAGTACACAATTATCTGCAAATAGAAAATCATGAACCAAGACTCTCTTCACTTTTGTCCTGGTTTGTTCAGCCTTTTCAAGTTGAAGAATCAACTGTCAGTGTGGAAGCTAACCTTGATGTCCTGTTCATTTTCAGTGAAGTCTTTTGATAGTATGTCTGAAAACATCATGCTAAAAACATGGGAACAAGTACAACACTCATAGAATACTGATGAATTTCTCTGGCCAATCAAATTTTCAAGTAATTTTTCATAAACCTTCATGACTGAAGGTATCAGAGGCCTTGGGCAGATCTACATTTCTGAAGTTGTTGGGCAGGAAACACACTATCGAATAATCCTTAATCCTTTCTGAAACCACACTGGTTCTTAATGAAGTGACCATCTTCCAGGTGAAGGAACTGCTTATTGAGGAGGACTCTGGCAAGGACTAAAAGAGAAGCATCACTGTGATTGTCAACAATCTATTCCCTTTCCTGTATAGAGATAGACAATAGAAGCATCCTTGAATTCTTGAAGGATAACTTCTTCATACCATACAACCTGAAAAATTTCAGTCAGCATATAGATCTCAGTTGGAATAGAATAACTTGCCACTTCAATGCTAAAGGCATACAAAACCTCTTCTTCAGTTGGATCTTCAGATAAGGGTGGATTGACTTCTACCCTTGAAGTAAATGGTCAGTGGCTTCTGCAATGATTTATGATGTTCTGTTAAGAACAATAAGGAAAAAAATGAACACTAAGGAAGTGTTCAGCCAATAATCTTGGTTCATGTCTCTATCATTAATTGATGTGCCCCCATTAACACTGAATAGTAGAGATTCACCACCAGTCCTGGGCTATAAATAGCCTTCAGGGCATCATAAAAACACTTTGGATTTTTACTATTTGCATAAAACTGCATTTCATCTGCCTTATTTTTGAACTTGGATTGATCTTATTAATCAATAAGTCCAGTAACTCTCTAAGTCTTACTTATACTTTACTTTTGTTGCCTCCTTAGAAATAGATGACTATCCTGCTGGTAAATCCTATGGAGTTTTGTTATTTTGCTTAGCAGCTTCTGTATTTCTCCATCATTTTCATCAGAGCCTTCTTGATGTCTGTAAGTATTTTGATCCAGATAAGCAAATACAGTTCTGTATAGAAAAGTTCTGATTAGCTGACCACTCTTTTTCTGCTCTACTATCGTTAATTGTGTTTTGACTCAACTTTTCCTTCAAGTTAACAACAAACTGTTCCTTCTCAGAGAAACATTCTAATCTCTTGACATAAATTCTTCTGGTAGTTATTTTGCCTTGGGTCTTCCACTCCTGGAGAGGATAAGTCTATCTTCAGGCCAGTCCCTGCACCATACATTGCCTCTGTCACTCTAACTTCCTGTCTGTCTTTTCTCTTTGTAATCATATAGCCTATTAGATACTGATGTTTGTTGTGAGGGTGCATGCAGGAAGTTTTATTGCATTTAAGTAAATGTAAGACAGTATTTGTGATGAGAATGTCATGAGACGCACAAGCCTTCATGAGAAAGTGACCATTGCTGTTGCTTTTTCCAACTCCATTCCTACTAAAAACTACCTCCTATGTCTGCTGCCGTGAACTTACCCTAGCATTAGAGTCACCCAGAATTATAACCTTGTCCTCTTTGATGATAAGGATCTCCAGGTCTTCATAAAATATTTCTTTGACTTTGTTAAAATTCATCATTTTGGAAGTTTAGGCACTGATGATATTAGCTTGGCATTTTCCTTCAAGTTACAATCTCATTTCATGAACCTGTTGTTCACTCCTTTTGGTATGATTCTATTAGTTTTGACCATAAAATCTACTGCACATCACAACATTCCCCATCACTGTAGCCACTACAGAAAAGTGAGTGGCTAGCTCTGACTTCTGAACTCTGTGTGTCAGCCTTGTTTCACTCAGGGCTGCTATTTGAATACGATGCATGCTGGGTTTTCTTACAACAAGAGCTGTTTACCTTTCAGGTCCATTGGATCTTGTGTTGCCTATGAGTATGTGCACATCCCATGCACCAATGGTGAGTGGAATCTTCTTTGAAAAATTTTTGTACAATTTTTTTGGCCACAGGTGGAATCCCTGCCTGTCAGTGTAATCAGTCCAGGATTGGGTAAGCAGACAATTTTTAGGACACCTTTAGTAGCCCCTTCCTCACACCAGGAGATGAGTAGTATAATATTTATAAGGGCTTCTCAGATATCCTGAGGGCCAATCACACTGCCACTACCAGTAAGGAGATGACCCAATGTTCTAAGCTTCCAGTGTGCAGGATTGTGATTACATCTCCTTCGTGTATCTGACCTGCTGCTTCATTACTTGTCTGTCACCACAGGAATTTAAGATAGGAATGATAAAGTGGTATAGATGATGTCTTGATTTGTGCATAGAATGTATTTAAGTGAGGCTAAGTTCCACAAAGTCATTAACCTCAGGCTTTCTTCAAAGTCAACATAGTCCTATGATAAGACAGAGTCAAGACAATTAGTGATGTCTTTAGATGCAGTGAATGACCTTGGCATTTTTGATGTCTAACAAATCTCTAAGCCCTCCACAGAAATTGATTCAACTGCCTTCATGGCCATTGGAATGAATTGCTCTCATCCACCCATTCTACCAGTGGAAAAACTTCACATTCTTCAGGTAGAAACATGCACCCCCAACTCACTGATGTGTTTGAGATTCCCTCAATTACTTTCAATCTAGTTTCTCACATTTCTGAAACAGTTTGACAGTGTGTGGAACCATGAATGCTAGAGCTTCTTAGAGCCACAGGTGAAATTTAGGAAAATCAGGAAGATAGAAAAAGTGGAAAGCCATCCTGAAAAGGACTCAGCAGCCCTCACAACAGAGGTACAATATCAATATTTTTAAAATATCCTGATAATTTGTACATTAAATATGTGTGGGAAGAGATATTGAAAACATACCAATGAATTAGATCTATGAGCTCTGCCTACACTTTTGTCAGTGGAGAGAATCTATATATGTAAGATCAAAATTGCAATCATAACAGATAATTCATTTGTATATTGTCCCTCCTTCATCTTGTTCACAATGTAATATTTGAAAGAATATGAGAACAATCAATAAGATAAAAGCTTCCAGCATTTCAGTTGTAATGGTCTGATGTTCCTTCCAATTCCCTTTGCAACTCTTTTTCCTGTGTCTAAAGACTGTAAAACATATGTTGGAGTCTGCTCTTCAATTGTCAATGGATAATTTTTTAGCGTAAGCATTTACACCTAGAAAATCCACAATTGCTACAAATCTGTTTTATTTCTGTCTATTGTCTAGAATTTTAAAAAGATAGAAAAAAATCTTTATCCATGCAAATTAAACTTTAACATATTTTCACATGCTTTTCCTCATACAGATGAATGATACTTTCCAGCAAATCATTACCACATTGGGAGCAGAACCAAGAGAACAATGAACGCATTAGCAACAATATTGTGAGATGATTAACCTTGTTGGAAACAACTCTCAGCAGTTCAGAGAGCTAGGACCACCATATTAGACCAACTATGGACAATGTTATTCAAATCCAGAGGAAGAAGAACAAAACAAAACAAACAAAAACCCCAAAACTTTAGAATCTGATGAACATTTTATAAAAATTATCTCTTATGTATCTCTTTCCCTTAATCCTAGCTCCTCATTCCAAAAATAACTATTCTGTGAACTTATCAAAAACACAATGTACAAGGCTAACCTTATTATTCACCAATGGGGGGGGTGGAAGGAAATTTTGTAACTTAAAAATATACATATAACTGTGAAATAAATAATGACTGATTGAATAAATATTTTTTTAATTTAAAAATAAATTTAAAAAATAATTTAATTTTTTTTAATTGCTTAAAATTTTAAAATGAATGAATTAAAAAATGAGTGAGGAATAAATATATTTTTAAAAAATAAATAAATTTTTAAAAAACCCTTCTTCTGTGGGAAGTGTCCAGAAACTCATGTCTATATTCCATTGAGAGTTTGCAGTTGAGTCCAAAGGTAAATCCTATCCTGCTCAAAGGAAAAAGCATAGAATAAATCAAAGCAAATATAAATGTTAATAAAACCTGAAAAATTAATATATTATGGTGTGTTCCACTCCCAAAAAAGAATCCTAGTAAGGGCATCATTTGTGACACTTGTATCTTTTGAGAAATGGAATAATTTCCCTCTGTAACAAGTATATCTTCTGTTAATGGAAATTCCTAAGTAAACAGAATGGACACCTTTTGGGGAATGTTATAAAAGAAATACATGAATAACATTGAATTACCTACATGGCCCTCCATAGACTATTAAACAATAGAAGAGATATTATACCCTTTGACAGAGCTTCCTTTCAGTCTAGTGATCACTTAACATTATAGAAATCTTTTATAAACTTCAACTAATGCAGAAATCATTTCTATAAATTAGGGAAGCAATATTTTTTCCATTAATAAAGGGAAAAAAAGCTCTTTCCTAATTATTCACTCTTTCCTTAATGTTCATTCTTAAAGAAATAAGTACAAAGACAATAGAGATGAAAATTCTAGAAATTATCCAGAGTAAGTAATTCATTTCACACCTTAATTATATTTATAGAATAGTCAAATATACATATGGTTGTCTTTGCTGCACTAATCTGGTCACTATGTAGAAGTAGTTGCTGTTTGTTTGTTTGCTTTGATAATGAGGAGTATGGATAGTTTCATATCTTTATCATTGAATTATTTATAACCTCTAAGAAGGAAAATTAAACCTAGAAACATCTAAACAATATTGATCATTTAGCATGCTATAAATAGGTTATTATTGTAAATAACCATGTTTGCATGCATTAGATAATATTTAAATCCTTTATTGATATTTTATCCATTTTTACAGATTTCATGTCTCTTGAAAATAGAATCTATTAGTATCTTCAAAAATAATATCATATTTAGGGTTATAAGAAATAAATTATGAACAAATATGTAAATATGCAATATATTAAAAATTGTTAGATCAAAAGACAGAGGAAACATTCATGGCTAAACAGGAAAGACATAGAATCACTGATGATAAAATTAATAACTTTGATTATATGAAATTAAAAATATTTGAGGGGCAACTAGGTGGCATAGTGGATAGAGCACTGGTCCTGGAGTCAGGAGTAACTGAGTTCAAATACGGCCTCAGACACTTAGTAATTACCAAGTTGTGTCACCTTTGGCAAGATATTTAACCCCATTTGCCTTGAAAAAAAACCCAAAAAATATATTTTCACAAACAAATCAAATAAATTAAAAGTAAAGGGGAAAAAACTGGGGAAAATTTTATAGCAAGTTTCTCTGATAAAAGATTCATTTACAAGATTGATAAGGAACGACTCACTGGACATTGCATCCCCTCCCTTTCCCAATGACTACAATTTATCCCCCCTTTAACTCTGCCTCTTTGAGTTCTTTTTTCCCTTTTAGAGTACCCTTCACACACCACCTTTGACATGACAATTTTTCTGATTCTCCTAATTATTAGTGCTTTCCCTACTACAATAAAGAATATTTAACTATCACTCAAAAAACATATACATATTAGCACACAAGTATATATATATATATACATATATATGTATATATATATATATCTTCATATACAGATATATACATATTTATAACTATATATACACACATATATATTTATGCAGTAACTCAAATATCACATTAGATATAAAGTTAATAAACATACATAGTATATATTTATATATATATATTAACTTTATATTTATGACACATCTATTTTCATATGTATATATTGCTACTCCCTTTACAAATTTGGCTCAGGAATTAAAGATAAGGAAAGGCCAAAAATAGTCCCTGATTTCTAGGAGATGATTATCTAATAAGGTAGAGAAAATGAAAATAAATATGTACAAACATTATTTTTATATCTCCCTTACTAGAATAATCTAAAATAAATTTAGGAAATAATCATTAGTAGACAGACATCAGCATTAAGCGGGATCAAGTATGGCAACTTGTAGATGACAGAATTTTAACTTGTACTTAGAGAAATTGAGCATTTCCAGGAGGCAGAAATGAGGAACAAAAAATGTTCCAGATATGAAGAAGAGTAAATGAAAATATCCATAATTTGTAGATAGTCTGGTGTAAACAACAGTAAATATTCGAAAGTCACGGAATCTCAGTTAATGGAGAACTAATAGAGGATAGTCCAGTTCTTGTCATGTAATAATTATAATCCTTAGTAAAATTATTTTGAATTGGTAGGGTAGTAATTTTAAAATTAGATAAAATTTATTTGTTTCTAAGATGCTTACTTTTGACAACTTCTAGTTCATATTTTTCAGTCTTTAATTTATGTACAGAGTCTGGCTTTGTCAGCTCAACAATGCAAATAACTTTAGCCTTCCCCAAACAATATTTTTATTTAAGTAAGTTTTGTCCAGTTATTATGCAATTACTACCCTTCAGCAACGATATCACTTTATATCAATGAATAGAGAGCTAAAAGACTGTATTTGTATATGATCATAAAGTTCATAGAAGAACTGGGAAAGTAATCAAAATGAGTCATCTAAATTATGTCAGCTCCTTTTTTGCATTTAAGTGGTTGTTCTTTGTGAGAAGAATGTAACCAAAAAGTTCAATAGCATTCAAAGACATAAATCATATACATATATATATAAACTATTTTGAAGACTATAGACATCAAATTATTTAAGCTCCAAATACTTTTTATTTGTAGCAAGAAAATTCATTTTATTATAACTTAAAAGACTAAAGAAATAGATCAGAGAAAGATGTATAAGTTGACACAAAAAACAGGATGTTCCTGTGGAGCAAGTGAATATCAAAAAATGAGCTTATTCAATTATGATGGACCTTTAATAATTTTCTTTCATGACAGCTAATTGCATTTCAAAATAGGACAGACTTCCCAGTCCCTTTTAAGACAGGATAGATTTTGTGTTTTGCTTATTCACACATAAGAACAAAGTTGTCTTAAAAAAATCAATGAAAAATTGAAAAAGCAACTTTAGCAAAGTGACAAGATATAAAATAAATTCATATAAATAATCAGCATCTATATAAATTAAAAAATAAAACCCAACACGAATAGATAGATAAATTTCATTTGAAATAATTTCAATCAGTATAAAATATCTGGAAGTCTACCTCTTGACTCACAGAAAGACTGTATGAACATGATCAAAAACCAGGCTTAATACAAATAAAAAATGGATTGAACAATTATATATATATATATATATATATATATATATATATATATTTATATATAAATCCTTATCAGTAAATCAAACCTAAATTCAAAAAAGATAATTCTGTCAAAATTAATTTACCTATCCATTGTCTTATCAATCAGCATACTAAAGAATTACTGTATAAAATTAGAAAAATAATGAAATTCATCTGGAAAAACAGGTCAAGAATATAAAGTGAATCAATAAACTAAAAATGAAAGAAGGTGGTCTGGTAGTATCAAAGTTTAAACTACTCTACCAAGTGAGAAACAAAAAACATTCTAGTGCAGGATAAGAAATAGAATGCTACTTAATAGAAAAGATTACAGACATGATATAATAAAGTTAAATGACCACAGTAATGTCGTATTTGATGAACCAAAAGATTCATGTTACTGGACAAGAACTCACCATTTTACAAAAATTTCTGGGAAAACTGGAAAACAATCTGTCAGAAGCAGGTCACTGACCAACTTCTCACTTGGATAACAAAATAAGAACAAAATGGGCATATGATTTACACATAAATAGTGATATAATAAGCCAATTAGAGTAGTATAGAAAACTATACTTGTCAAGACTGGATAAGGAAAAAAAAATTGACTAATCAAGTGATAGAGATGATGATGGGAAGAAAAATAGATGATTTTAATTGTATTGGTTTTTTTTTAAATTTTGCTCAGACATAAGCAATGCAACTCAAATTAGAAGAAAAATCATTAAAATGCGAGGGAAAAGGATTGACTGCAATTGACAGGCAAAAGTTTCATGTCTTAAATATATAGAGAGAACTAAGCCAAATTTATATGTAAAAAGGGCATTCCCTAATTGATAACTGTTAAGGAGATAGTTTTAAAAAAATGAAACCAAAACAATAATCATATGGAAAAATGTTCTAAATTGATAATAGCTAGAAAAATGCAAATTCAAACAATTCTTGGGTCTTATCCATGAGATGGGATAAAATGAAAAAACAAGAAAATGAAAAATGCTGGAGGGGAAGTGGAAAAAATTGGAACACTAATACATGGTTCAAACTGATTCAACCATTCTGAGGAACAATTTGTAACTATGATTAAAGGACTATAAAACTGTATACTCTGTAATACTGCTACTAGATATCTATTCCAAAGAAATCAAAGAAAAGGGTGAAAGTACAAAAATATTCATGGCAGCTCAACTTAAAGGAATGTCCATCAATTGAGAATGACTGAACAAGTTGTGATACATTACTAAATACTTTTACAAGTAATTTTAAAGTTGTTACTCACTAAATGCCCAAATAGTTTAAAGTTCTAACTTTAGAAATTACAATGACTTCACTGATCAATATTGGGAGAGTAAGTCCCTTATCATGTGCTCTTCACACTGATTAAATGACAGAAATAGTTATTTTAAATATTTTGTATTTATTTATAAATCATTATCCTTCTATAAAGATCAAATTTATTTGACATATTATCTTATTTTTAAATTAAATTTTATTTATTTAAGGCAATGGGGTTAAGTGACCTGCCCAACTAGGTCACACAGTTGGTAATTATTAAATGTCTGAGGCTGGATTTGACCTTAGGTACTTCTTACTCCAGGGCTGGTGCTCTATGCACTGTATCACCTAGTTGCCCCTTAATTCCTTATTTATTTAATCAGATAACATATTCTACATCAGAAAATGTCCAAGTCCTTCAAGTGCCTTTTGAAAACTAAATAAACTTGTAAAGCTTCCTCTTATAGCCATATATGCACATGATAAATAATTTTTTTCTTTATTAGTAATGAAATTGTATAACATAGGGTATAACATAGCTATAATAAAGTGAAATTTTTGCTTGAAATCTGAAATATTTCCTAAATTTTTCCATATTGAATCTATGGTTCCTTATTTCTTCCACTCCTTTTTACTTCTTTATTTGTTTATATGTTTTTTGTTCTTCAGCATCTATCTAATCCTCTAAGACTACTGACTTACATGCTTAAAGGAATTCTTCCTAAAGGAACTTCCTCTTAAGTTCCAGTTTTTATCTTACACAAATGCTGTGTGTCTTCTTGGACAAACAAAGCAAATTAATACCTCTCTACTTCATTTTTTTAATTTATAAATTAGTTAGTACTTCATATATAAGATTATGAAATGACATATCAAACTTAAAATCTATTTGAAAATCTTAAAGCATTACATAAATTTAATTTATATTTATTATTTCATTTTTTTTTTCTTTCTTTTACTCATCCCAGGTATATTCCCAAAGCAGTATTCCGTGCTCTAAACATTCCCTCCCATCAAAACTGATCTGTCAAATGGAAATGGAATTTCAGCTATGCTATATCATTAAGTGGTTAGAGATAAAAAACTGAAGTTTTTTTTTTTCCATTGGTATTGAGAATTTCAGGTTTGAAATCTCAGCTCCCATTCTAATAGTTTGACAACTGTTCTTCAACTTAAAACCTTAGAGAGTTGCCTAGAGCATTGAGAAGTTAAGCGACTTGCTCAGGTTCATAAAATCACTATGGGACAGAAGTAGGACCAGATAAAAATATAATAAAATGAAATATTTTGTTTTAAGGTATTACTAGTTTATGTTATTACTAATTTAAAATTGATATTTTTAAAGAAATTCTCTATGGATCCATCTAAAAAGGTGAACAATACGGAAGTTTCAGGAACTTAAGTGAGCCAAATGATTTGGTATCTATGCTTCTTTGGTTCCCTGCAAATTATATCATTTATCAAATTGCCTAGTCAACAGTTTTCTCTGCCCCTAAAAAACCTCTCTGAGCACTTATACTTACCTCTCTAACTTATACCACTATTGTTTCCAATTTTTTAGTAGTTTTTCTATATCTTCTTTTTTACATGTAAGTCAGTCTCTATTTTAGCATGTTTGTCACATGTTTCCCTATGATTCTGACTCAAGAGAACCAAAGTAGTAGAAGAGAATTGAAATGTATGCCGTACTATTAAAAAGTCTTTTCTGAGTGAGATTTTGTGAAATATATTCTTTCTTTAATGGTGAAAATACCTGCTATCTTGTTTTTTGAAGTCACCTGTAAACACTAAAAATTTAGGGTCTTATAAGTAAAATGTGAAGTTTATAAGATTTATCATAAAACTTTTTTAGGTGGAAGCTCTTATCTTAAAGATCTCAACAGAGAGATGAGAGTACTTATACAAAAACAAAAATAAAGAAAAGTATCAAACTTCCTTGTAGGCCTGTCTATTAGGTTTAACAATGTTCAGATTGCACAGTTCCTCTTCCAAGACTATCATCCTTATAAAATGCTATCTGGTCTAAAAGAATCTATTGTGATTTCTTTCTGAATTAAAGTATAATGAGGGCAGGACAAGTTTTCCAATGTTTCTAATCATTTGTCTTCCTGAGTTTTTAACTTACACATGGGGAGATAATATTCTATTTCTTGCAACAGAAAGAAATATTTTTGCCAGAAATATAGTTTCAAAATATTTATTAAATTTTCTCACACCCAGATAGTTGATGACTCTACTAATTGTTTTTGTTGTCCCCTTTAAACTTTTTGTTCCATGAAGTGCATAAAATAATTAACAGAAAAGAGAAACTACCACTGTCTAGAGATTAATATGTAAAATAACAAAAACAAAAACAAAAAACAAACTCCTGTGATACAATTTTTTAATACATAAAGATTCATTGTGGGGTTTTTTTGTTTCATTTTGATTTGATTTTGACAGTATTAAGCAGTATCTGATCTCTTGAAATTCACGAAGACATTTCAGTTCTCTTAGCTTTTGAAAGATAGATCAATAACTTATCAAATGAAAGCATACTTTTTTGCTGGAGAAACTTCAAGTGACTGGAAAACAGGAAAACATTTTAGGATCACTTAAAAAACAATAACTCTGCTCTATTAGACAAAATACTTCCTCCATCAGTTAAGTCAACTCCTTTTATTTGTATTTTATTTTTCCAAATACATGTTATGAAAGTTTTTCAATATTCAACCATATGCCTGTGTATATTTTTAAATTTCAAAATTTCATTCCACCCACTCTTCCTAACCCTGCCCCCTCAGCAGTGAACAGTCAGGTTAATATTGTACATAAACATTTGTGTTAAACATGTTTATAGATTAGAGATTTTTCAGTGTAAGGAATTAGGATTAAAGGAAAGAAATACATAAGAGTTTTTTTTTTTTTTTAATGAATGTAGTGTTCATCTGACTTTGAAGGATTTTTGTTTTGTTTTGTTTTTTCCTCTCAATGGGGATAGCATTGTCCCTAACCAGTCTAATAGGGTTGTCCTAGCTCTCTGAACTGCTGAGAGCAGCTGTAAATATCAGTTTTGATCATTTCACAATGCTGCTTTTAATGTGTACATTATTCTTTTGGTTCCATTCCCTTCGCTTAGCACAAGACTGTAATTCATTCCATGCTTCTCTAGAGTACAACCATTTATGCTTACTTATAGAATGATAGTATTCGATGATATTTACATATCACAACTTGTTTAACCATTATCCAACTTATAAGCATCTCATCAATTTCCATAAATCCATTCTTTTAAATGGTTGATATTATGACTCTTAGAGGTTGGTGGGGAGTGGGAATCTTCTGGAGAAATTTCCACATCAGTCATAAAATAATATACATGAATATGGTTAGTTGAATTATGTATTGAAAAGAAATTATTAAGATGAGTAGCTGTAGTTTCTCCAGCTTGGTGTTGGTTCTAAAAGTTAATCTGGCAGTGGAAAATTGAGGGAAAAAAAAGATATCCAAAGAAAATATATATATATCATTTGTTTATATTGCTTTTTTTAGCTCAATAAATAAATCAAATGGAAATATATAATTTATTCATTAAATAGGAAACAATTTAAAACCACCAGATGAAATTAATTAAATGGAAGAAAATAAGATTAAATTGTGTCATAACGTTCTTTATAATAGTCTTGAAATGTTTATTTTAAGATTTTGTTCTATTCAACTTCAGTTTTGTTATTTATAATTTCTCTTTGAAAACTATATGTGAGGACTAATATAAGTAAAAAATATACTAAAAGGTATGTATGAAATTATGGAGATCATTTTATGTTTATACTTAGAATGAAGCTGTCTTTGAATTTTTATTCAATTTCAAAGTTAAATTTATAGGAAATTCCATACAAATGCTGTATGCTTTCATTGTAACCATAAGTTGAGTTTTAACTTTTTACTGCCATATTATATACACACCATTTTGTTAATGAGAAATTCCAAAGTTTTGAGTATAACTGATATTCATGTCAAAAACATATGTAAATAGGATAGTGAAGCATAATAGCATAAAAAAAGAAATGAGGAGAATGTTTTTTCTTTTTGTTTATCATGCAAATGAGACAGAATGTTAATTCATCTATTTTCTCACAGACAGTAATATAGGAATATAAACCATTGTTTCAAAGACATTGTTTCCTTATTTAGCTTTCTGTCTTATACCTCAGTGATTCTAAAGACATCACTATTCTAAATACAGTAAAAAAAAGAGACTACTTAATAAATCAACTATTCTACTATTCAATAATCATACTAATGTCTTTTGTCATTCCCAATTTTAAGGAATCAAATTTTAACATTCTTATTATCAAAATAAACACTTCTTAATCAGAAAAAGAGAATGGATTCTCATTAATTCAAGATATCATTGAAGATTAAAATTAAAGACTAGAGCTGTAATTTATTAAAAGATTAGAAAGCATGAAAATATTTTTGAATTTGAAGTCTTGGGGGAATTTTACTAAAATAGTCCTTAATGTTTTTCAGAAGTTTTTTCCATAAAAATGCACTTTTAATAATTGAAACAAGAAACACACTAAATATGTCAACTCATAATAGATCATATATGGAAGAATCTAAATTTTTGTGACAAAATATTATGTAAATGTGAAATTTAAATACTTTTTTATAAGATACATATGCACTTATTCAGAGTCTACTGAGGTTTTTTCTTTTTCTGAAACTGTTTTGCAGAGAAACTTTAAAAAATTCCTCTGATATATTTCTTCCTTTCTTTTTTAATTTTTAAACAAAATATTTAACTGTTACTAAAGAAAAATGAACTTGAGAAGAAAAAGGATGATAAAATGCAGTTTTATGCTAACATTCTAAGAATCTACACTGATTTATTTAAGAAAACTAATGAAAATGTTTATTATTTATCAGTATCATAAACACAGTGTTTTGTATTCAGATGAGAGTCATATTACATTTTCTAAATACAGGAGACAGAAATTATATGAATCCTGACAGTAGTTAGCTATATGCTGTACATAGAGAAGGTTTTGAATTTGAAAAGTTGTATCTTACCAAATGGAAAAATGCTTTATCTGAATTTGGGAACCTTGAGTTTTAGTTCTAGTTGCACCAATAATTATGCCATTTTAGATATGGAAATCATACATTATTGCACCTGAACTTCCTCATATGTCAAATAAATATATTAAATAAGCAAAATAATTGGCTTTTATCATTTGTACTATTTACTTTGTTTCACTATTACTTTTGCCTGCTATTTTATCAGTTCTTTCCCTTTCTTTCCTCTTCCGCCTCCCTACTTCTTTAAAGGGTAGGATACTTTTTTAAACCCAATTAGGAAGGTATGTTATCCCCTCTGTGATCAAAATATGTGGAAAGTAAGATTTACTCAGGATTCATGCCTCCCCCCCCCTTCTTTCCTTCTACTATAAGTGATTTTGCCTCATTATGTGATGTTATTTATTCTCTGAAGACTTACCTTTTCCTTGTACAATTCATGTTTTCATCTCTCAATTGTTTTAAACTTTTCTTGTACCCACAACCTAGAGTTGATTGATTGCTTTTTAAGTCTCATTGCCTTATAGTCACTTCATACTCACAGTCTCTATCCAAGTACCTTTTCCTCAACTGTCCCATTAGAAATACTATTCTCAGGGGCGGCTAGGTGGTGCAGTGGCTAGAGCACCAGCCCTGGAGTCAGGAGTACCTGAGTTCAAATCTGGCCTCAGACACTTAATAATTACCTAGTTATGTGGCCTTGGGCAAGCCACTTAACCCCATTGCCTTGCAAAAAAAAAAAAAAAAAGGAAATACTAGTCTCATGACCCGTTAACATTATCAAATTATAATCAATTTATGCCACAACCTCTTTCCAAGAAACTTTTATAGATATACAAACCTTTTGAGCTATAATACCATGGAAAGAAAAATCACATCATGATCCATTTATATTCACTTCATCTAAATACAGTCCCTCCAACTGTAGCTAAAAAACATGCAAATCAAAACCTCTTCAAGATCCATTTATATCCCATCCTCTAAGTACATCCCCTACTGTTATATTCATCTAAATTATCAGTTCATTATCATCATTACTTTCATGATCAATCCATACCCATACCCACTCTCTAAATATGGTTCTTTTAATTATTCTAGAGAAGTACAGTTCTCAAGAGTATCATCTTTCTATGTAGAGTTGTATATACTTAAATTTTACTGAATAATGCTTTTCCCCCTTCTTATATTTGACGATCAAATTTTCTGTCAGTTCTGGTCTTTTATCAGATTATTTTGAAATTCATCCATGTCATTGAAAGTTTATCTTTTCCCCTGAAAGAAAATGCTAAATTTTCAGGCTTGTTGATTTTTTATTGTAATCAAACATTCCTTTGCTCTCCAATATATCATATTATAGACCCTCCAATACTTTAATGTTGAAGTTGATAAGTCCTGAGAAATCCTGACTGGTTCCTTGGCATTTAAATTGCTTCTTTTTGGTGAGTTGCAGTATTTTTCCTTTAGCTAAGAATTAGGTTACAATATTCCTTTGATTTTATATTTTGATCTCTTTCTAGAGGTGACCAGTGGATTTGTTCAAGGAATATTTTGTCTTCTAGGATATAAGGAAAGGATATTATTATGGAATAATTTCCTGAATGCTATTTTTCAGGCTCTTTTTTAAATTAAGGCTTTCAGATAAACTAATACCTCAGAAATTATCTTTCCTTGATCTATTGTCCAGGTCAATCATTTTTTCTAAGAGGTACCTTATGTTTTCTTCTTTTTTTCAGTCATTTTGCTTTGTTGGATGAAATGTTGCTATCTCACAAAGGCCTTTGTTGAATTCTAACTTACAGGGTTTTTATATTCTTTAATTAGCCTTTGTGTTTCCTTTTCCAGGTGGTTAATTTTACTCTTAAATATTTATTTTCATTTCCAGTCACTCAATTTTAATTTTTGATGAGTTATATTCCTTTTCCACTTGATCATTTTGACTTTTAAAGGAGTTGATTTCTTCAATCAATTTTTCATAATTCTTCAATGTAGCTCTCATTACTTTTTTATCATTTTTCTTCTTTACCTCTTCTTTAGTTTTTAGAATCATTTTGGGGGTTATTCCAAAAGGTCTTTTTTGGATTTGAGAACATTTCATAAATTCCTTTGAGTTTTCAAATGTAGTCCTTTTGTCTCTGCTCTCTTCTTCTGAGGTGACATTTTTTATAATCTCTATCAGAATAGAAGATTATGTATGGTTTAAGCTCTTTTTGAACTTTTACTCATTTTGATATTGGAGCTCTAAGGCTCAGGGAGTAAATTCCATACTTTTTGTATTGGGGCTGGAATCTGTTCCTGTCTTATTCTTTGACTATGGCATTGCCTATACAGTGGTTTGTTCCCTCCTTTAGGATAACTCTAACTTTCTGCTTACCTATGGTGTTAACTTCTGCAACAGTTTCTTCCCTATGTTAGGGTAGCCCAACCCAGACCTATCTGTTAAGTAGGTATTCCCAGGGCTTGATCTTTGTCTTCCAGGTTGGGATTGGTACATTCACTGTGGTCCTGTTGCTCTGGTGGGTTGCTAAGCCTTTACCTGAGCTGCACTGAGTCTAACAGCCTCATATTCATTTTCCTATTCTCCCTCCTATGCAGGGTCATACTCTGAGTGGAACTTTCTAGCTTCACCTTACTGCCTGGAAGTCCTGAACTATTACTTTGAATAAATAAAACTATTTGAATAGGGGCAGCTAGGTGGCACAGTGGATAGAGCACCAGCCCCGGAGTCAGAAGGACATGATTTCAAATCCAGACTCAGACACTCAATAATTGCCTAGTTGTGTGACCTTGGGCAAGTCACTTAATCCCTTTGCCTTAAATTTAAAAAAAAATTTAAAACTATTTGAATAAATAATATTAATTAGACATTACCAGCCAATATTAAATCTAGAACCATCTCTACTCTGAAATTCTACAATTATAAATACATGTGGAAGGAAGGAAGGAAGGTTTATTAAGTGGCAATTCTTTCTGTTACATAGAAGAATATCAAAAAGAGTGCTTATCACTATGGAAAAGAGATATCAGAAATTCTATTTGAAGTCTGAGATTCAGCATGAAAAGTTTAAAATCTGTATTTCAACAATAAGGACGCTACTTAGTGCAATCGATTAAGAGACACTATAACTTGAATTTATAAAAAATAATGAACAACTTAGAAAGTTATTTCCCCACAAAAACCTTTTGAGATAAATGGTGAAAAAAATGTTATGCCCATTTTTCAGATGAAAGAACTTTGAAGCTCCATAAAACAATTTCTTAAGACTGAAAAGCTAGTTAATGTCAAAAGACTTCAGAAAAGTGTCTAAGACATCAAAAGAAAAATCACTTTCAAAATAAAAATGACAATCATTCTTTAAAGCTCCTCATAATTAAGGAGGAAAATAAATTGGAGAAAGGGAATTCTATTTTATCCCCAGATAAAAGGATTTTACTATTAGCAATAAAACATTTGACCACTTAAAGTAAATAAAAGATAAATAAAAAATTCATAAATAAAAAATTCAAGTCACAAAAATAAGAAAAAAAATCCTACATCTAATACGAATCTTAGAAAATATAGTTTAATTTATACTAAACATATATTAATTGGTAAAATACTGTATCAAGCAGCATGCATTTATTCATTAAATATTTATGATATGCTAGACATTATATTAAACAAGGTGATACAAAAAAAAGAAAAAAAAACTACTTCTTACCCTCAGGGAGGATATGTTGTTATAAGAAAGACAATATTTAAAACAGTAAGATGCATAAAGAGTAGATGGAAGATAATCTGAGAAGGGGAAAGGCATTATCATCTACAAAATTTCAGTTAGACTCAGAGAAATATTTGAATTTGTCAAGATTTTAAGGACAGGCAAATAGTCAAATACCGATTATGCAAAGTCAAAATTTGGCAAACGCTATTTATTTTTTTTAACACTTTGAGATCTGGAAATCATTGCCCTAAATAATCCTGAAGTTATTTTCCAGTCACAGTCATTTTTCCCTTACCTCCAACCGTACCAACAAGGTATATTAATTAATGATTGGTTTTAGGAGATGACAATTAGAACTACTCTTATTTTATTTATTTTTAAGGATTTTTTTGCAAGGTAAATGAGGTTAAGTGACTTACCCAAGGCCACACAGCTAGGTAATTATTAAGTGTCTGAGGCCAGATTTGAACTCCAGGTACTCCTGAATGCAGGGCCAGTGCTCTATCTACTGTGCCTCCTTGCTGCTCCTTACTTATTGTTTTTAAGAAAGATTTTATTTATTTTGAGTTTTATAATTGTTCTCCCATTCTTGCTTCTCTCCCCTCAACACCAAAGGAGGCATTCTGTTAGTCTTTACATTGTTTCCATGGTATACATTGATGTAAGTTGAATGTTGTGACAGAGAAATCACATCCTAAAGGAAGAAAAATAAAATATGAGATAGTAAAATTACAAAATAAAATAACTTTTTTTTTCTAATTTGAAGTTAATAGTCTTTGGTCTTTGTTCAAAGTCCATAATTCTTTCTCTGGATACAGATGGTATTCTCCATTGCAGATAGACAAGAATTCTTCCTGGTTGTTGCACTGATGGAATGAGCAAGTACATCAAGGTTGAGCATCACTCCCATGTTGCTGGTAAGATGTACACTGTTTTTTTCGTTCTGCTCATCTTGCTCTGCATCAGTTCATGCAAATTCCTCCAGGCTTCCTGAATTTCCATTCCTCCTGGTTTCTAACAGAACAGTAGTGTTCCATGACATACATATACCACAGTTTGTTAAGCCATTCCCCAATGGAAGGACATTCCCTTAATTTCCAATTCTTTGCCACAACAAACAGGGCTGCTATAAATATTTTTGTACAAGTGATATTTTTACCCTTTTTCATAATCTCTTCAGGGTATAGAGCTAGTAGTGATATTTCAGGATCAAGGAGTATTTTTCTTGCCTTTTGGGCATAATTACAAATTGCTCTCCAGAAAGTTTGGATGAATTCACAAGTCCACCAACAATATATTAGTAGCCCAGATTGTCCATATTCCTCCTAACATTGATCATTGTCTTTTCTGGTCATATTGGCCAATCTGAGAGGTGTGAGGTGGGATCTCAGAGTTGCATTAATTTGTATTTCTTTAATAAGTAATGATTTGGAGCAATTTTCCATATGACTATGGATTGCTTTGATTTCCTGAGTTGCATATCCTTTGACCATTTGTCAATTGGGGAATGTCTTGCTTTTTTGAAAATTTGACTCAGTTCTCTGTACATTTTAGAAATGATCCCTTGTCAGAAATACTAGTTACAAACATTGATTCCCAATTTCCTACATTTCTTTTGATCTTGGTTACAGTGGTTTTGTCTGTGCAAAAGTTTTTTTTTAATTTAATGTAATCAAAATTCTCTAGTTTGTTTTAATGTTTTCCATCTCTTCCTTGGTCCAACATTGCTTCCTTTTCCATAGATCTGACAGGTAAACTACTCCTTGATCATCTAGTTTGCTTATAATGTTGTTTTATAATGTCTAAATCCTGTATCCATTTGGATCTTATTTGGGTATAGGCTTTGAGGTGTTGGTCTAATCTAAGTTTCTTCCATATTAACTTCCAATTTTCCCAGCAGTTTTTATCAGAGAGTTTTTTATCCCAATAGTTGGACTCTTTGGGTTTATCTAATAGCAGATTTCTATAATCATTTCCTGCTATTGCACATAGTCTATTCCTCTGATCCAAAACTATTTCTTAGCCAGTACTAGACAGTTTTGATGACTGATACTTTATAACATAATTTGAGATGTGATAAGGTTAAGTTACCTTCTTGTTGACTTTTTTTCATTGAATCCCTGGAAATTCTTGACTTTTTTTTTCCTCCATGTAAATTTACTTACAACATTTTCTAACCCATTAAAAATTTTTTTGGAATTTTGATTGGTAGGGCTTTAAACAAGTAATTTAGTTTTGAACAATTGTCATGTTTATTATATTAGCTCAATCAATACATGAGCAGTTAAAGTTTGCCCAGTTATATAAATCTGATTTTATTTGTGTTAGAAGTGTTTTGTAATTGTTTTCAAAGTTTCAAGTTTTTTAGATGACTTTTTGGTATTCTCTAGGTATAGTATCCTGTCTGCAAAGAGTGAGAGTTTTGTCTCCTCCTTCCCTATTCTAATTCCTTCAATTTCTTTTTCTTCTCTTATTGCTGAGGTTAACTTTCTAATATGATATTGAGTAGAAGTGGAAATAATGGGCATCCTTGTTTCACCCCTGAACCTACTGAGAATTCCTCAAGCCTATCCCTGTTGTATACAATGCTTGTTGATGGTTTCAGATAGATACAGCTTATTATTCTATGGCACAATCCACTTATTGCTATATTCTCTAGTGTTTTTGCTAGAAATTGGTGCTTAATTTTGTCAAAAACTTTTTCAACATCTATTGATATAATCATATGACTTCTGATAGGTTTATTATTGATATAATTAATTATACTAACAGTTTTCCTAATAGTGAGACAACCCTGAATTCCTGGGATAAATCCTAGTGACAACTTGTAATCATTTTGTGAAGATTTTATTTAAGATTTTTCCATCTATATTCATCAGGGAGATAGATCTATAATTTTCTTTCTCTGTTTTGATTTTTATTAGTCTAGGTATTAGCACCATATTGATGTCATAGAAAGAGTTGGGCAGAGTTCCATCTTCACCTATTATTCCAAAGAGTTTATGTAGAAATGGAACCAATTGTTCCTTATATGTTTGATAGAATTCACTTATTAATCAATCTGACCCTGGAGATTTTTTCTTAGGGAGTTCAATGATGGCATGTTGAATTTCTTTTTCTGAGATAGAGTTATTTAGGTTTTTATTTACCTCTTCATTTAATCTGGGCAACTTATATTTTTAAAAATATTCATCAATTTCACTAGGATTGTCAAATTTATTGGCATATAGTTGGGTAAAATAATTCTGAATTATTAATTAATTTCCTCCTCATTGGTGGTGAGTTCACCTTTTTCATTAATGATACTAGCAATTTGATTTTCTTCTTTCTTTTTTTAATCAAATTGACCAGAGCTTTATCAATTTTATTGATTTTTTCATAAAAAACTTCAATAGTTTTCTTGCTTTCAATTTTATTAATTTCTCCTTGAATTTTTAGAATTTTTAATTTGGTATCTAATTGGGGGTTTTTAATTTGTTCTTTCTCCAACTTTTAGTTACATATTTAGTTTATTGATTTCTTCTTCCTCTAATTTATTCATGTAAGCATTTAAAGATATAGCATATTCCCTGACAGCCACCTTGAGTATATCCCATAGATTTTGGTATGTTGTTCCATTACTGTCATTATCTGGGAAGAAATAATTAATTCTTTCCATAATTTGTTGCTTGATCTATTCATTCTTTAAAATGAGGTTATTTAGTTTCCAATTAGTTCTGGGTCTATATCTCCCTGGCCCACTATTGTCTATAATTTTATTTGTGTTATGATGTGACAAAAATGTATTCACTAACTCTGTCTTTCTGCAATTATCATTAGGTTTTTGTGTCCTAGTACGTGGTCAATTTTTTTTTGTTTTAGTTTTTGCAAGGCAATGGGGTTAAAGTAGCTTACCCAAGGCCACACAGCTACGTAATTATTAAGTGTCTGAGGCTGGATTTGAACTCAAGTACTCCTGACTCCAGGGTCAGTGCTCTATCCACTGTGCCACCTAGCTGCCCCCATGGTCAATTTTGGGGTACCTGCCATGTACTGAAGAAAAATCATGATATTCCTTTCTATCCCCATTCAATTTGTTCCATAGGTCTACAATATCTATGTTTTCTAACCATCTATTTACCTCCTTTACTTCCTTCTTGTTTATTTTATGATTCAATTTATCTAAATCTGAGAGTGGGATATTGAGGTCTCCAACTTGTAGAGTTTTATAGTCTGTCTTCCTGAAGCTCCTCTAAGAATTTGGATGCTGTCCCATTGGGTCCATACATGTTTAGTATTGAAATTACTTTATTGTCTATGGTACCTTTTAGGTGGATATAGATTCCTTCCTTATCTCTTTTAATGCTATATATTTTTGTAGCTGCTTTGTCTGAGATAAAGATTGCTACTTCTTCTTTTTTCACTTCAGCTGACACAAAATATATTTTGCTCCAACCTTTTAACCTTTATTCTACATGTATCACTCTGCTTCAAATGAGTTTCTTGTAAGCAGCATATTGTAAGATTCTGGTTTTTAATCCACTCTACTATCCACTTACATTTTAAAGGAGAGCTCATCCCATTCACATTCAAAGTTATAATTATGAACTCTTTATTGCCCTCCATGGTATCTTCCTTCTGTTTGTATTTTTCCCTTTTTTGCCTTTATCCATATTCCCCAGCGTTTTGTTTCGGAATACTACCACATTCAGTGTGTTTGTCCTCTTATTTCTACCGCCTTCACTTTCTTTCCCCTTTCCCTTTTCCTTCCTTCTGTTAGTTCTCCTTTCTCCTTCTCCCTTTTCCCTTTTAATGCTTGAAAGGTAAGATAAGTTTCTTAACTTAAATAAATATATCTAAGGAAATTTTAAGCCAAGTCCAATAAGATGAAGATTCAGGTGGTTCTCACCTGCTCCCTTTTCCCCTCAATTACAATAGATCTTTTGTACCTCTTGAGGTAATTAGATTTACCTAATTTAATCTTCCTCCATCATCCCTTCTCCTTGTTGTCCCCCTTTTATGAAGGTATTGTTTTTAAATCATTCTATTTGAGCCTCAGGAAAGTTATGAGTGTCTATCACTTCTGGCTATGTATATTCTCTCTAATAGAGTTACAATTATCAAGAGTAATGAGACTCTTTCTCCCAAGTGGGTATATAGCCAATTTCATTTTATTGGATAGCAGTTTTTGTTTTTCTTTCTTTGTTTGTTTGTTTCTTTGTTTTAGCATTTCATGTGTCTCTTGAGCCTCCTGTTTGATGTCCAAATTTTCTATTTAACTGTCGTCTTTTCATCATGAAATCTTGGATGTCTCTCATTTCATGAAATTTCCATCTTCTCCCCTTGAAGAGAAGACTCAGGTTTGTCAGGTAGTGGATTCTTGGCTGCATTACAAGCTCCCTTGCTCTTCAAAATATCTCATTCCAGGCCCTTTAATCCTTTAATGTTGCTGTGACCAGGTCCTGATTTATCCTTACTGTGGCTCCTTGGTATTTAAATTTTTTTTCTTTCTGGATGATTGCAGGATTTTTTCTTTTATCTGATAGTTCTGGAATTTGGCCATGGCATTACTTGGTGTTTTAATTTTCCAGAAAGGATCAATGTATTCTTTTCAATAACTATTTTACCCTCTGGTTCCATGATAACAGGGCAATTTTCCATCTTTAAATCCTGTAATATTAAATCCAGGCTTTTTTTTCCCTCTTCAATGTTTTCAGGAAGACCTATAATGCTCAGGTTCTCCCTTTTTTTCCTTAGGTTTTTGCAAGGCAAATGGAGTTAAGTGGCTTGTCCAAGGCCACACAGCTAGGTAATTATTAGGTGTCTGAGACCACATTTGAACCCAGGTACTCCTGACCCCAAGGCTGGTGTTTTATCCACTATGCCACCTAGTCACCCCAGGTTCTCCCTTCTTGATCTGTTTTCAAGGTCAGTGGTTTTGCTGATGAGATATTTTAAATTTTCTTCTATTTTTCCCATCTTTTGGTTTTGATTGTTGTCTCATGTTGTCCTTAGTTTCTGCTGATTTCATTCTTTTTTTTTAGAGAAGATTTTTCTTCATTTATCTTTTGCAACAACTTTTCCAGTTGGTCAGTTCTATTTTTGAAGGAGTTTTCCATTTTTCCAAGGGTAGTTTTGAGAAAATCATTTTCTCTTTGCATTTGCCCAATTGAAGATCTGAGAGAAATATTTTCATTTTGTATTTCTTCAATTGTTTTTTCCAAGGATTTATTTTCTTGTTGAGAGATGTTTATTGTCTCTTGCAATGTGTTCATTTTCTCTTGAGTTTCTTTTCCCAATTTTTTCAATTGATTTTTAAACTCCTTCCTGATTTCTTCAAGGAAGCCTTTCTGGGCTGGAGACCAATTCATATTCTCCTCAGCAGATCTAGATCTCTCTGGGTTAGAATCTGTCCCTTTTAAGTATTTCTCCGTGGGCCCCCCTTTCTCTCAACTTTTTTCATACTTCTAGGATCTTGTGTTGGGGAGGTGGAGAGCTGGCTCTCAGATGTTTGCTTTTGAAGATCCTAGAAACTTTGTTCACTTGTCTTAGTAATTCCAAGGTCCAGGCAGTAGGGGGCACTGGTTTCTTTCTCTGGAGTGTTTGAGGTCCTCAACAGCAGGATCTGAGTTCACCTTGAACACTGGGCTGGGCCATGGGGGAGAGGGTTTATCTCTTTGCATTGAATGAACTCAGTTGCCCTGAGGGTATCCTTGGGGTGGAGGAGGTCCTTTATTGTTTGTTCTGGGCAAAGGGGTCTGCTGAAAATTTGGAGCTCAGGACTCCAGCCCAGTTAGTTGTTCTCCAGGCATTCTCTGAGACTCTGTGCTGGAACTCACCCTCCACTAGCTCCTCTCCTACTGCCAAAGACTCCACAGTTAAAGTTGGATCTTGTACTCGCCATTCACCAAAGTCTCTATCGCTGAGGCTGGTGCTCTGTCTTCTCCCACTTGCTGTCCCCATGCTGATCATCTGCTCTTGTCTCCAGTTCACTCACAGTCCCCTGAGACAGACCTTCTTGGTAGGTATTCTCCTAGCTTCTCTTTCTGGGTTTTGTTGATCAAATTTGTTAAGAGGTTTCTCTCATGTTGTTTGTGAGGGAAAAGAGGAGCACTTATCACAGGGCCTTTCTTCCTTCCTATATCTTAGCCAGGAGAATTAATTTTAAATTAAAAAATGCTAAATTGAGAACCCATAGGTCTGGATTCAAATTCTGTAATTTGATAAATATGTAATGTTGCACTTTGTATGACCTTGACCCATATGGATGTGTTTATTGTTATCCATTAAATAAAGGAAAATTCCTAGGTGAGATGTGAATGTGAAAAAATTGTAAAAGAACCTATTTCTTCCATTTATACCAGATCAAAATCTGAAAAAAGAGACCAGACAATGAAAAAGAAAATTGAGGAGAATCAGAAAATATGTATATAAATATATATAATATATGTATATATTATATATATCTTAGAACTGCATTTTTAAAAGATATTTAGAAGTCATAAGAGACTGGGAGGGGTAAAAGAGTCACAGGAAAGACGCTAAGAGAATTCCCCAGTAAAAAGTCTGAAATAAGTTGTTCCGAGTTATCATGCTGTAGTAGATATATCTCAGATTTTGATTCTAATCCATATATACAGACAGAAACTAGAGAAAGCCCCGTAGTTCATTCCACCTGGATACTAGGCATGACTGGGTACTCCATAGGACAGTAACTGCCATACTAAGAGATAAAGTCAACTCAGTGACTGGGAAGCATTCACTGTGGTGCTTACAGAGTTTGTGAGGGTAACATAGTCTCCAGCATCTGACTGACTGGAACATATTAGGGCTATAGAGGCAGATTGAATTAACTTCCAATTTGTCATTATGAAAGAAGAAGACAGAGACAGAACAATGCCAGCTCTTATAGTGAAGTACTGGGCAACTAAATCAGATACAGTGAGACTTAGGTGTAATGACTCCAACCCTAATAACAGTTTCATGTAGACCACAGAGGGAAGGAGTCCTAATCTATGCTTAACCATTCCAGGTTACCAGAGAGGAAAGATCCTGTCATTGGCAAAAATTTTTAGAATCCCAGAATTGAATTTAGGGCTGTGAGAAGAGGGTTATAATGAGTAAAGAGAAGAAAATGTCAAAATGAAATAAAGAAATACAATGCTTTAGTAGAAGGCTAAAAAAGGCAAACCCAGAAGTAGAATCATTCCTCAGCAAATATTAGTATATAAGGTTGAATGTAAGGGCAAAATGACTGTGACTAGAAAATAAGATCAGGATTATTTAGTTCAATAATTTCCTATCTCAAAGTATTAAAAAAGAAATAGTTTTCCAGAGAACAAAATTACCTAGTCAAATGAACTAAATGAGTACCTGAAATGTAGGAAGTTAAATTTAAAAATGAAATTGGATTTGGAAGTATAGCTCTTTAAGAAAATATCAATGGGTATGTTAGATAATGCATTTTGCCTTTGCAAACAGGAAGAACCAGTAGAAGAGCATTCAAAATTGATCAATGGAGCTATGACCTAATAAGAAATATGTGAATATAGTTAAGGGACTAAAAAAAGAAGAAAATAAAAATCATCTACTCTTAAAAAGAACTGACTTAAAAATGATTCATTTCTATTCAATAAATACTTGTTAAGTATCTCATATGAGCCAGACAGTGGGCTAAATGCTAGTAATTCCAAAGGAGAGAAAAGACAATCTCTGACTTAAAGAGCTTATGATCTAACTGGTAAGATATCACATAAACAGATATAGATAAAGCTAGCTATATACAAGATGAATAGAAAATGATTGAAAGAGGGGAAGCACTGGAACAAAAAGCTGTTAGGAAAGGTATTCTGTTGAAACTTAAAGGAAAAGGGAGGTCATTAGTCAGAACAAAGTAGTGAGAGCATTTCAGACTTTAAGGATAAATGGAGAAAATTCAGAATCTATAATCAAAGCATCTTGCTCACGAATAGTGAGAAGTGCAATGTTGCTGGACTCAAGACTACAGGTCATAAAGTTAGGTCTAAGAAAACTGAGAAAGTAGAAGGGAACTATGTTATGAATAGTTCTGAATTCCAAATTGAGCATTTTGGATTTGTTCCTTGATGCAATAGGAAACCATTGGAATTTACCTAGTGGTGTTCTTTCCACCTGCTTTCTGCAGTCCTAATATTCTCCAATCTGATGTTGGAAATACTGGATCCCCAGTTCTTGAGATGACCTTATATATGTCTTATTACAGGAAGTATTCTGTAGAATATATAACCATGCTGAGTATACAGGTGGAGTTAACTGTGGGACTTTCTCTGGCTTCTGCCTTTATTTTTAGTGCAGAATTTTGATTTGACTTTAGTTGTGCTTGATATAGTGTTACCAGACCTATGTTTTAGGAAAATCACTTTAATGGCTCAATGGAGAGCATTTCAAATGGCAAGAGACTTGAGGAAGGCAGACCTACCAGCACTTTATTGCCATAATCTAGACCTGAAATGATGAAGGGTTGCATTAAATTTGTAGTTACATCAGAAGAGCAAAGGGATTTATTTGAGAAAATTTGCAAAAGTAGATATGAAGAGGCCTTAGCAACAGCTTGGATATGTAATTTAAGAGATAATGAGGAATACAAGATGACTCTAAGGTTGGTTGCCTGAGGGACTGGAAGGTTGATGCTGCCTTCCTTTATAACAGAGAAGGTAGTAAAAGGACAGTATTTAAGGGAAAAGGAAATGTGTTCTGTTTTGGACTTAAATGGACTTTAAGATATCTACTTCATGTCTGATTTGGTATGTTAAGAGATAGTTGGAAATGCAAGATTGAAGTTCAGGGGAGAGATTGGGCTAGGAAAGCTATATTTGAGAAACATCAACTCAAAGATTAGATTACCAGAGAAGTGGTATAAGAGAGAAGAAAAGATGACCTGGAGTCAAATCCTCAGATACAGTTGTGTATAAAGAGCATGGCCTGGAGCAGAATCTGGCAAAGGAAACAGAGAATGAGTGATAAAATAAGTAGGAGAAAAACTAAGCATGAATGGTCACATAAAAACCTAGGGAAAAGAGAATATCAAAAAGGATGGAATGATCAACAGTGTCAAAGGCCAAGGAGATCTTGGACGATGATTAAGAATGAGAATTGATAAAAGGCCATTGCATTTGGCAATGCTTTGTAAAGAGCAATTTTGGTTGAATGGTAAGGTTGGAAGCCAGAGGAAGTTAAGAAGTGAATGAGAAGAAAGAAAGTAGAGACACATACTGTTTGTCCACCTTTTCAATGTATTTACTTATAAAGGGAAGAAAAGAAGTAGGATGATATCAGGGATGGAAAGATAAAATTAGATGTCTTTTTATTTTGCTTTGTTTTGTCTTTTCAGAATATTTCTGAGAGAGGCATGTTTTTGATTATGAGGTTTTTATGCCTTAATATATAGCCAATTTTTGTGTAAGTGTCAGGTACCATAGGGGAAAAATTATATTCCTTTTTATTCCCATTCAATTTTCTCCAAGAGATCTACCGTATCTAAGTTTTCTAACATTCTATTCAATTCATTAATTTCCTTCTTGTTTATTTTATTTTTAGATTTATCCATTTCTAGGTTGAGGTCCCCTACCAGTGGAGTTTTGCTATCTCTGTCTTTCAGTGACTCATTTAGCTTCTCCTCTAAAAAACTGGATGCTAAAATGCTTGGCGCATACCTATTTAGTATTGAAATTTCTTCAACTGCCCATTTTAGGAGGATATAGTTTCCTTCCTTATGTCTTTTAATGAGATCTATTTTTGCAAATGCTTTACCTGAGATAAGGGTTGCTACTCCTGCTTTTTTTCATTTTAGCTGAAGCGTAATATATTCTGCCCCAGTCTTTTACCTTTACTTTATATGTATCTCTCATTTTCCAATGTGTTTCTTGTAAGCAGTGTATTGTGGCATTCTAGTTTTTAATCCATTCTGCTATCTGCTTCTCAGTGACATGTTTTTGGCAAGAGGAAAGGAGCCAGTAAGAGAAGGGAAGATTGAAAATAAAGTGAGAGTTGGAATTGCAGAGGGAACAACCTGGTGCAGAAGTGTTGATGGAATGGAATGACTTGTTCAGCTAGAGGGTTTAGCCTTGGTAAGAAATAAGGCCATTTATTTATGAGACAGATAAAGGAGGAGAAAGTGGCAGAAGACTTCTGAGTGATATGAAATAAGGAAGAGGAGAGAAGAAGGCATTCAGTTAATAGTCTCATTTTTTCCTGCGAAATATAATTCAAAGTTCTCCCCTGAGAGAGGGTAGAAAGTGGGACCTTGGGAGAATTGAGGGGGGATGAAAACACGTAGAAGATTTTAAATGATGAGTGGGGGGTAGTAAATTTATTAGGAAAGTGAAGGAAAATTGCTTAGCAACAGGGGAGGTCACTTGAATCCATGTAACAAAATTTGTAATGTACCCAGTCAGAATGGTTCTGTGATTTCCCCCCCCATTCTTCTTCAGCACCATGTTGTAAATACAAAGATAATTAAAGAACACATGATTTAAGAATATTCAAATTCACTAAACACTGAACACAAATGACTTACATTTTATAAATCATGAAAGTAAAACTGCCCTTATTTAATAGAATCAGTGTTCAAATGGAAGAGTCCAATTATTTCCTGAAATAAATCTCTAAAAGATAAAACTTAAGAATGTCATGGCAAAAATGTAGATATTCAAAATCATGAACAAATATTGCAAAAAACTAGAAACAGCTCATTTACAAAAGAATTACAATCAGAGTCATACAAGACTGTCACAGCTAAAAAGAAAAAGAAAATTTTGTAGTCAATTACTGATAGATGTTATACTTGCTCAAAACTGCATTTTGGTCAAATCAAATTCAATCCCAATTCCTAAGATCAACCTTACATATGTAAATAATGTCATATAGAGAAAAATAAAAAAAGTCCTTGTGAAACTCAAAAGATGTTTATCTATCATTGTGCCCTAGTGTAAATAACCTGTAACTCTATTACAAAAAAAAATCAAATTACTCCTCAGAATGCAGGGTGATTACTATGTAGGCCCATAGATTGTTCAGAATGGTCACACATCTTTCAAGTGATCTAGTATTTTTCTAAAAATGAAAGTAAAGTTCCCAAATCTATAGTTTAAAAAAATAGTTTTTCTTGAAACATCTTTACAGGAGTTTCATTTAGTGTATCATAGAATGTCAAATACCGACTTACCAGTTAACCATGACTGACCCATACTTAAACAAGAATACCACCTAGAATTGTCCAATGGGTGATCAAATATGTTTGGATCTATTTTATTATTGTAGTAATATTATTATAGTTTGGACAAGATAACCAAAAGTGACTTTCAACTCTGTGTTTTTATAATTTTGTGATCTGAGAAAATGTTTCAACTCAAAATAAAAGTAGAGATATATAGTCATTATATAGATATAGAGAGATATATAGTCATGTTATTAATACATGTTATTAATGAAGTAATAATTTGCATGAATATATCTGATTTTTCACTCATCAGAAGTTGGAGAATTTTAGCTTCTGGAAACCTGTCAAGATTTCCTTAACTTTTATTATTCATTTTCCATTAGGTAGAGTATCAGAATCATAGAATTTAAGTATTGTGAGGGAACTGAGTTCCACAAGCTTCAATATATACAAGCAGCTATCTTTATATTACTCCCACAAAGGGTTTGTCCCATTTCTGCTTGAAGATCTCTAAAGAGGTTTTGTGAGAGTAGTGTGATGACTTCATCAAAAGATATGGATGGCTATAGTGCTTTGTCTTTCAATCACTGCACCAAAATTGTATGACTTTTCTACCCTTTTCCTTTTTATATATTCTCCCAGGTCACACATATTTCCTACTGATGCCAAGGAAAATGTAGCCAGCTAACGGGTTCCAGGTTCAGGCAAACAAAAGAATTCATTAAAAGACTCACCCTGACCCAGAACAATTAATGAACAAAAAGATTTATTTAAAATATTGTGGTTAGCAGAAGTAAGGGAAAGAAGGATCAGCAGAAGCAACATTAGCTGCCACAAGAGGATAAGCAGCATGGAAAGGGGAAATTTGTGTTTTCATCTAGCATATTTTCATATTCAGATATAAATACTTGAAGTTGACTGCCAAAGGTTATCCCATCAAGAAGGTGTACTAATCTCGAAATACTCAAATCCTTTCCCTAAACTCATATAAAGGCTATTCCACTAAAAGTGTTGCCAATGATGAATCACAATTGAGACCCTGGAATGCACTTGTGAAAAGAAAATAGAGATTTATTAAAGAAGTTACAACACAAAAGAAAGTGATAGGAAAATTAGGTAGAGATTAAGGAGTCTGGATAGGTAAGAGTCCTCTCCCCAAATATCCTTAAATTTTCCTTCAAGATCCATGGGAGGAGTGGTGACCTGGGAGTGACCCAAGTCCCTCATTGGAGATTTTGACTTTAGGAGAGGGGTCTCTTAAGGGTGGTCTTAGACAGGTTTCCAGCTCCAGCACCCCTGGCTCCTGGACTAAAACAAAATTTAATCCAAATTAGACTGAAGGTCAGGCTCTCAGGCTGAGGTCTGAATTAGAGGCTAAAGGAAGAAGGAAGATTCCCTTAACAATGGAAACAAAAGATTTACAAAATTTGTCTCCAACTGAGCTCAATAGTCCTTATGCCTGTGGTTCCCTGAAGCATACTAAGATGTAAATAAACAATTCCTTCACCAAACTCACCACTACCAACACTAACCTTCCCACTATCTTATCAAGAGTGATGATTTATTTTGAGGGGGGATCCTTCATTCTCAAAGAAGTTCTTGACATCAGAGAGGTGATGCTATGACACACTCTTGGATTGGATTTGAATGAGGGGGTACTCATAATTACCTCAACTCCCTCTCCAAGAACTCTACTTAAGAATAAAGAAAATATCTGTCCTTTTATCCTTAAAAGACCTAACATTTCCACTTAGTTTTGCTAGATTTCTTTAAGAGATATAGCTTACTTTACTGTTTAATTCATTAAGCTTTATGTGTTACTTTTAAACCAAAGTAATTCTCTCCTTCATAGATATAATTTGTAACTGAAAATAGATTTCCCCTCCAACACATACCTCCTTCCCACACACACACACGCACACTCAAACATAAGCAATTGGATGTAACAAAACATCTGACTCAACAGGAAAATATTGTCAACAGGTCTGGATGTCCCCAGTATTGGAGTGCCCAAGAAGGGGAAACTGGTTTTATACACATCAAGAACGTTGGAACTTGGGGTGGGTAGGTGGCACAATGAATAGAGCACCAGCCCTGGAGTCAGGGAGTACCTGAGTTCAAATCTGGCCTTAGACACTTAATAATTACCTAGCTGTGTGGCCTTGGGCAAGCCACTGAATCCCATTGCCTTGCAAAAAAAAAAATACCTAAAGACTAATAAACAAACAAACAAAAAAATAAATAAATACATACATACATACATAAAAGAAGGTTGGAACTGGATAAACATCTCTCAGTTTCACTGGGTAAGTTGTTTTATATGATAAGGAAAAGTCCATAAAGAACTTGGGAATCTCTGGAGGGGAATGTTTGGGATATGTACAATAAAATCAGAGGAAAGTGACAATCTGACAGGGTCCAAGCAATTCATTGGTCTGAGTTTGGAGACCTAGCAGTTTTAGTGTTTTTTCGTTCTAAACTGTAAAATGAGGGGAAGGTTGTGAGGGAGATTAATATTGGTAAAGGAATAATCACAAGTAAAATATACTTCCTGATTCTAAAAAGGAAAGTATAAGGAAGCCAGAGAATCAAAATAAAACAATTTCAGTTTGCATTGCCTCCTAGATAATAGCAGAATGGGTTTAAAAACAAACAAAACAATGTGACATGAATGTAAATTAATATTATTATTTTATACCTTAGGATATGATGAGAGACATGATTTCAGAGAACCAACAAGCAATTTATGTAAGAACAATAATATTGTAAAGGAAATACAAAATTGAAAAGCTTAAGAACACTGATCAAAGCAAAGACAGATCATTTTCTCTATTTATTTATCACTCTCTGCCTGAAGGAGGATTGATGGCATCAACACAAATTTTAAATGAAAAAAGTCAGTACAACAGTAGAAGATCTTTAATCAGGGAAAGTGATTTAGCAAGTGTCCATGCAAAATCCAAAGTAAGGGACTGGGAACAGGGTTTATTTAAGATACTAAAGCAAAGGGAATGGTCAGATTGAAGGTGGAAGGGGTTAGGCATCACAGTTTCATTAGAAAATTCCCTTTACATAACAAGCAAAAGTACAGAAAGAAATTTGGGAATCTTTGAAGGACAGAATTTGGAAGACATAAAAAAAATATTCAAAGAATAGAAGTGTCTAAATCTGGTCAGCCCCAGGAAATTCCTTGACCTGGTAATGGAGACAAGGCCTACTAGAGGAGTCAATTGTTTGTCAGTGGATACTTTTTTTGGACTAGGCCTCTTTGTGCCTTTATTCAACTTGACTGCTTATTCATTAAATATTTTCCCTTTTGTTTCTCCCATTTTATCCAAGTGCGATGGATAATTAGCATTTATGTCACCCCCAAAGGGCAATTATAACATGTTTAAATGTATAGTAAATAATAAAAGACAACTGAGAATAAAGCACAATCAAACAGTATAGTTTGAAAAAGTAACAAGTGGAATTTATTAAATTTTTAAAAATAAGCAATATGAAAGACATTTTTCATATAGAAACCCCTTTTAACTTCTGTTGTTTGTTTTGAAATTTTTTTGTTTGTTTTGGTGCTTTAATGAATAATACATTTAGGAAAATAAAGGAAATAGACAAACCCATTTGGCAAGTTACATTTTGAATTTATTATAAATTTGTACATAGGAAAATGTTTAGTTTCTTTATTTCCTCATTTTCTATTCTATTTTTATATGTAAAAGTTCATTTTCCTTGCAATTAAGTTCAAAATTTTTAAAACTTAGTGAAAATTTAAAAATAAAAAAAAATTGACAAGTGCCTGCGTGAACATAGATCACACGTTGCAAGTTACAGAAATCTTCACAACTTCTTCCTTTTTGAACACATTTCCCCACTCATAAATGCTATAATCTGAGGAATCTGGACTTTGTTTATTATGTTATTTTGAATTTGAAAGTTTCAATTTTTAGTTCCAATGCTCTCACTCTTTCCATTCCCTCAACTAATCATTCTGAAGGCAATTAATATAACATAATTTAATCGAATAGTCACATAAAGAATATTATACTTTAACTTGTGGCAAAAAGGGAAAAATGCTATACAGAAAATATTCCTCAATCAGCACTCAAAATCCATCAGTTATTTATCTGGAAGTGGATAGTATTTTTATTTATGAGTTCTTTTGGAATTATTATGATCATAGTATGAATCTAAGTTACTAAAACTTTTAAAGATAATTATTTTGCCAGATTTCTGATACTACTTACATTTTTCCTCCTGATTTTAATTTTTCTAATACAGTATAACAAAGGTACAAATTTTACCTTTTTGAAGTAGAAATTTCAAAATGTACTTTATTCTGACATCTATCCTTATTGTTATTTTCCCCATGCAAGCTCTTTATGCACACTTTGAAGATTAATTAATTAGATTTTGTTTCATTTATAATACCAGTATTATTAGGAGGTATTTCAATATATTAAAAAAATTAAAGCAAACTCAGGGTATTGACATTACTGTCTGTAATATATTTTCCAATTACATGAAAAGCAAATTTTAAACATTCATTTAAAAAAAAAGATTTTGAGTTTAAAACTTTCTTCCTTCCCTTCATTCCTCATTCAATTTTATATGGCTGTTATAATTGCAATAATGAAAATTATATTTCCATTTATTTTGAAAGAAATAAAAAAAATAAATAGCATGCTTCAATCTACATTCAGACTCCATAAATTCTTTCTCCAGAGATAGAGAATATTTTTCATCATAAGTCCTTCAGTATAATTTTGGATTATCATATTGATGAGAATATCCTATATTACTGAAAATTGGTCTTCATACAATATTGGTGTTAATGTGTACAATGTTCTCTTGGTTCTTGTATCAGTTCATGATATACTTTTTTTTTGCAAGGCAAGTTGGGTTTAGTGGCTTGCCCAAAACCACACAGCTAGGTAATTATTAAGTGTCTGAGACCGGATTTGAACCCAGGTACTCCTGACTCCAGGGCCCGTGCTTTATCCACTGTGCCACCTAGCTGCCCCACCATGATATACTTTCAAGTATTTCTGAAAGCATTCTGATCATCATTTATTATAGCACAATTACAATCCAGTACATACATGTACCACAATTTGCTCAGCCATTCAGCAATTGATGTGTATCACCTCAATTTCCAAGTTGTTGCTTCTTCCAATAGAGTTGCTTCAAGTATTTTTCTATATTTGGTCTTTTTCCTCTGTTGTTAATATCTTTGAGAATGTAGATCTATTAGTGGTATTGTTTTATTAAAGTGGTGGACAGAATTTTATATCCCTTTGGACACAATACCATATTGCCCTGCAGAATGGTTGGAAAAATTCATAATTCCATCGACAATGCATTTAAGTATCCCAATTTTCCCATATCCTCTCCAAATTTATCATTTTACATTATGGCTATGTTAGTCTGATATGTGTGAGATAATAATGTTTGGTTGATTTAAATTTCATTAATTTGATTCCTTATTGAAGAAGTCCAAAATGGTATCACTACATTAGAGATCCATTACAGTGTGCCTAACTCTGACTGAGCAGACCAATAGGAACTCAGAATGCTCTACTGCAGTTGAAGCACAAATAGTCCATGTTAATACCCATGTAGGATAACCAAAAGTTACGCACCTCACATTTCTTTTGAACTGCTTCAATTGTGCCTTGCTCATAGAATGTAGCACCCTCTCTGATGGGGACATACCATGGTAGGTGATCCTGTGCTAGTATCTCCCATACTACTCAATCAATTCCACAGTTCTTAAGAACTCTGTATCACTTTTTCTGACTCCCCCCCATACAGGCCCCCCCCTTCATCCCCCTCCCCAGAACTCTTGCCCTGTTTGAGTTCTCTATAAAGTAGTCTTTTTGGAAGAATTTGACATTGGAGTAACATGGCCAGTCCATCAAAGTTACACTCTCTGTAATAACATTTGAATGTGTGGTAGTTTAACTTAAGAAAAGACCTCATTGTCTGGTATCTTATCCTGGCAATTGATCTTCAGAATCTTCTCAAGACAATTCAACTGGAAGTGATGCGGTTTCTTGGTATGGCACAAGTACATTGTCCAGTTTTCACAGGCATACAAAAATGAGGTCAGCACAATAGTTCTATTGACTTTCAGTGTGGTAGTCAGACCAATATCTTACTTTTCTCCCATACTTTCTTTCAGAGTTCCCAAATATTAAGCTAATTCTGCCAATGCCTGTACCAACCTGGTTATCAATGTGTACATCCTTGGAAAGAACACTAGCATGGTGAGTGAACCTAACCTCAGTATTCAAACTTCCTCATTTGCTATAACTGATGGTACCAAAGGTGAGTGGAATCATCTTTGAAGAAGTTTTTGAACACTGTTTGTGTGTGTGTGTGTGTGTGTGTGTGTGTGTGTGTGTGTGTGTGTGTATGTGTTTGTGTGTGTGTGTGTTTATTTTTATAATCAGGCCACAGTTCTGTAAGGAGATAATTTTTAGGACATCTTTTCTAGTCCTTTCCTCACAGCAGGAGGTAAGCAGTGGAAGCCTTAAAAGACTGTTCTGATACCTAAGAAATACCAAATCTCACTGCTACTTTCAGTGAGGAGATCTTATGAACTAGGCCACCTGGGTGTAGGATTGTGATTACCACTGCCAGTATACTCACATTGTCATTTGCCTGTTGACACAGGATTTTGAGATAGGAATGATAAATTGGCAAGGGTGATGTCTTTTGATTCATGTATAAATTGGATTTAAGTGAGGTAGAATTGCAGGAAGTTAGGATGACCTTGGCATCTTTAATGTCTAATCTCCCTAATCGCTCTAATCACCTGCTTCAGGCACCTTCATGACCACTAAGGAATTGTTCTTATGCACCCATTCCATCAGAGAAAGTCTTTACATGTTTTAGGTAGACACCCCCTTAATTCATCAATAGGTTAGAAATGCTAAACCCAAAGAGTTTGATAAGTTTGGAGATTTTTAATTTCTGCCTGGGTATGAAGAGTACCCAAATCAGACAGTATCTGAGTGTTCAAGGGATAGGGTTTTTATAGTGTTTTTTTTTGGGGGGGGTACTGAGAGCAAACAGGATACAGAAGAAAAGAGCAGTTTGATATATTATCTTGTCATACTACTACAAACATATGTAAACATATGGTTCAGTATAGATATGGGACTAGACAGAGTGGGAAAGGGTCAGGGTCTTTGTGTTATGTCTGAACATGTTTCTTGAGACAGAGGGAGTCACAGATTCACTGGCTTCCCACAGGTTTGAGGGAGTGAAATTTACTCTCTTATGGTTCCAGCTGCATCTGGGGAAGGGGAGGCAGTCCTGGAAGGAAGTAGGAATTTTACAGATACAGAAAGATAATTAAACTAATAAGGGTGCTTTGTGAATCTTAGACAAATTTATGGTATATCTGTAACCCCAAGAGTAAAGCATTTGGGTCTTGTCAGATTATTTTCAGACCCAAAGTCACTTAGCCAAAGTTATATTTCTGATGAGTTTCTTGGGGTCTAAAAAGGTGTTAAAGACCCCTTCTATACAGGGATTATACAAATATTGATACTGTACTTCATTCCCCACTTTTTTTCCAAATAACTCAAACCCTTGAGCTATCATCTTCATAACCTGGGTAAGCATGAACTACAAGCATCTTTACAAAGCATCCAGGTATCATCCTTACATCACAATCCACCTGTCTCTTTAAGTTGTACAGGCCAGCAAAATCAGAGATAAGACTCTCCTTAGATAGGGTATAAACATACCCCCCAGTTGTCTCCCTCCTTTTCTTTCAATGGAGAGCAACTGCACCCTGCCTCTCCTCCTTTTCATAAGAGGAAGGACATAAGTAGGGGTGTCACACTTACAGAATCAAGGGGAGGTTACAAAAACAGATCCCTTGACTATACAATGTATACATAGGTGAAAAATGGTAAAGATGAACTGGTCCTTCTGCATCTTCTGAATTGGCTCCAAAAAGTTCTCTTCAGCTCAGGTGACTACTTGAGACTTTGTCTTCTGGTAAAGAAGCTATTGCTTGACATTTTACTCAGATCAAAAGACAGGCTTTCATCACAAGATAATGAGATTTTGGAGCTTATTACAATTTATATTTTGCCTTATTGATGTATCGATGCACGTACTTCACTTTGACGCAATAAACCTTCATAAATATTTCACTATATGACCAAACTCCCAATGAGAATTATCATACTGACTTAAGTTTGCAACATACATTCAAAAATCATCTTAGTTCAGAGCCTCAGCATATGCTTTAAAAATAAAACAATCTTAGCCTTTGCTCTTATTAAAATAATGGCTAGAATATCCTTAACCAAAATGACATTTTTCAATATACCCAAATATACCATTTTTCAATATACCCAAATATACCATTGATTTTCCTTCCTTGATATACTTATTTGACTCACATTCCTTTTCTTAAGCTAGGCCTTAAAACTGTAATTATCCTAAGAATTTCCCATTCTTCTTCTTACATAAATATCCCATCTAAAAATTAAAGAAACTTAATTCCTATCTTAACATGGAGATGTTAACAGGTGTCAGGGCCACACACCTAACACACCTAACATATCTCTGACTATTAGATCCAATTCACCTAAAACTTCTTTTTCTGTTTTGCTTAGTAGCCATACAGATCCAGGACATCAAAGGAAAATTCCCTTATAGATACAAGTATTGAATATCAATGTACAGGCAGTGGTCATGTGGGTAGTGGAATGTCTTAGGCCAGATTTATTCTTTCAGGTGAAATATTATCCAAATGTCATTCTGGGGAAATCAAGTTAAAAGGGTTCAACCTCAGGCCATACTGAGAATCCACCCCTTTGGCTGCACATCTTATTCACCTGACATCTTGGCTTCCTTGGTTGCAAGAACATGACATTTACCCTGAAGCATTTCCTTTTGCTGACCATCCTGGTATCTGATATAAAAAGAAAATTAATTAAATTCACATGATCTAAAATAGTTGTTTTACCTAATTAGATCTCCAATTGAATCCACTTCACAATCTAGATGGGGAGGAATCACAGTCAATCAGCTCCCTTCCTTACACATATATCTAATCTGAGGGTCCCTTTCATCAGAATATATTAAATAGGGTTACATTCTAAACATTCAAAAAGCAGCCAAGTTCTCCCAGTATCTGGAATATTCCTTGAGAGATTTTAGCTGTAAAGGCAGGGCAATTTCTGACCTGATTCCTAGAAGGAGGTCAAATCAGAGAGGGGCTAATTCAGAATTATTTAAACTACTTCCAAGAATGAAATAATGAAACATCATTACCTTCTCCCCATTCTGAAAATGTATCAACCAAAACCAAGAGATATTCAAAACTTGTTGCAGGCATTTTCATGCAGGCATTTTTGTTATCTCTCTTTCTATTGTTTTTGAGATAAGAATTATTCTGCCAATTCGCCACCATCCTCCTGCTGCCTTCTTCTCCCCTTTTTATTCATGGAAGGAATCTTCTGAGGGGGAAGTAGGTTGGTTGAGGGGGAAGGGGAGACAGAACAGGATTTTCCCATCTAGGAAAGTTCAGTACCTTCCCTGCTCTTGTATTCCCGCCTTTTGATCTAGTGAAGGATTCTTCCAAGGGGGAACAGATGGGACTTGATGACAGGGGTGGTGGGATGGGGTTTGAAAATGCAGGTGCTGAGGTCTCTAAATTTAACAAATCAGTAATAAGTGTAACACATTAAGAATTAGATTTCACAAAATAATCTTTCCATTATTACATTTATACCTGGACCTACAGATCTAGAGCAAGGTCAAACACATCATTTAAAATTTCAGGGAACTCAGAGGGTCATGTTTTGATAATTTCCCTCATTAATAATCATTAATTCCAGCTTTGACATCATTACAGTAAAATAGTTTATATTTCTAAAAGCAGAGCACATGTTTGATAACACCCTTCAAGCTTACTTATCGATAAGTCATCTAATTAGGGCTATATAATTTTTAATTTCCTAATCATTTCCCCAAAGCCCCTCACATTTATTCAATATCATTGGAAAGGGTATCTTGCAGTTAAGATATAATGTAAGCATTAGATTCTTAACCTATATGAAACATAACATGCTGACATTTCATTCTCTTAAAGCAGCATAAAACAACAGTTTCTCTTAAAGTTAACCTTATAATTATCTTTTACATTCAAACTTCTGAATTTTTGCTTTGTAAGCTTGTTTTATCTCTTCTTCCAAATACATTTCTATTTTCAAAGAAAATAAGATCCTCTATCAATGTTAGTTTTACAAATTAATTTCAAAAGCCCAATGTACACTTATTATTCACAACAGTGTTACAGTTATATGTATAATTTCCTTTTTTAACAGTTAATAAATAAACTACATTTATCTCACACATCAATATTCCCTTTCATAAACATAAAGTGAAAAACAAAGCCTTTCACAAATTTTCTTGGACAAAAAGACCTTGAGAACTATAACCCATTGGCAACGTATGCTCTAGCTTTTTTTCTCATAACAGATCTTTACAAATGTGATAGATGAAACTTCAATTCATTCATAACTTGTTATTACAAAGCAATTTTAAAGTCTCAAAAAGTATAGCTTAAACTGTTGTTATGCAAAGTTTACTAAATTTCAATTTTACATGTGTGTTCCCTTTACTTCCTAAAACTTTACAATACAAAGAATCCTTTAAAACCAATTGTTGCTAAAAAATTCCTTCTTATAACAAGATTTTCTTCATACTTCTCTTAAATTCCAAAAGTCGTATTCAAATTAGCTTTAAATCATTTTCTTATCAAAGCCTAAAATGTTCTCAAGCTCTTATCTTTATCAGTGAAATTCTAACTTCTCAATGCTCTCACTTATAAGAGCTCTCTATCCTCACTGATCAACATTTCTTAATATTAGAACATTCTATGTTCTTGGAATTGGAGGTTCCCTGTAATTTGAGATATGAAACTAATTTGTACTAATTCTTTACCGTTACTGTTCATCATTACACACTTGCTCCAGATTTTTCTCAAATACATGAACTACATTCCAATCAGTGTAAAATATTGCCTTCTCCTTGTTTAGTTATTCTAAAGCTAACAAGTCTGTCCTGACTCCCATGACTCTGGAGGGGCCATAAAACATCACAATCCAAACTCAAACATTTTTTACAAAACCCCTTAATTCAATTTACATGTATCTTTAGATTAACACACTATAAGATCAATAATAACATAGTAAAATTAACCTATCAATGGCTTTCATATCAAACTTCTCACTTTATGAGGTTTATTACTTTTCCAAACTATTCACTGCCAAACATTACAAAAATGAGCAATTTAATGCAATTTTTAAATCACTGAAACCTCATGTAAATACATATTTCCCTTATAGACTTATAGTTCTATACTTTCTTCTTGTCTTACAATGATTTGTAAACCATTTTCCAAAGTTACAAAAATCCATCATTGGTGTACAAAGTCAACCCTGCTTATGTGTTCTTCTCTCTAGGTGCTTTTACCAATTTCCATACTTAACAAATAGTTTTTAAAAAACCCAGTTGTTTCTATGTCTGGATTTTCTTTCCAGTATACTTTTACTCAGACTATACAACCCACATTATCCTCAATATACTGTTCCACCATTACTTTTTATTAGCTCTTCTTGACTTTAATTCATAGTATTCTGAACTAGAATCACATAGTTTATACAGCTATATAAACCAGAGCTTTGATTCCACTTTTCACAATACATTTTCCATTACAAGGTTTTAATATTTAACATTTCTTGATTATAACTGCTAAAATCCTGGAGAAGGCAAACAGTCATTCAAAAATCCCTTAGTCTAATTAGAATATTCTCTGCCCCACCCTTCTTCAAATAGAGTAAACAGTACTGGATCCTCTCAGGTGGGGGTTGATCTTCTATTCTAAAATTCTTAAATGTCCCATAACTATCAGAATCTATATTGATAAACTCCTGAAGCTCTAATGATGCCCTATCATTCTGGAAAAAGATTAATTATTTGGTTTCCCCTATATGGGCATATCTTGGTAGCCACATTATATACTTTAGCATTAACCTGACTCTCTTGTCTTTCTGAAATTTATTTTCCCTGTTTTCATATTAAAATAGCATTTCTTTCTATGATTCCTTTGTTTAACCTATTTGTTAATATTCGCTGTCTCCTGTTTCTTTAACTTCAAAATAAGGTCCCTTTTAACACTTACTTTATAATTCTTCCTGAAGAGTAACTCACTCTCTCTCTGTGTCTCTCTCTCTCTCTCTCTCTGTCTCTCTCTCTCTCTCTCCTGAAAGGGAGAGGGAGGGAGAATAGGGAGAAACATTCTGGCAGCACAGAATCAAGGAGAACAGGGAAGAGAAGGGAACATAAACAAGGAATCGAGAGGGCCCTTCTCAAAATACTGAAATAACAGGGCGAGTAGTTTGGCCTCAGTCAATTTAATACCATAATCCATTCCTTTTTAAATAAGAAATAAAAAATCCATCTTGGAAGTTCTCAAGAGACAATGCAGGGGTGAGGAGGGAGGGATCATATTACTCATTGTAACAAAGGCAGAAAGCAGGTTCAAGGGCAGAGCTAGTGAGGACATTAGGTGCCTAAAAATCTAGGTGCCTGAAATAACAAAGTGCAAAAATTTAAATGAAGTAACCCAAGGAAATTTTAGGGGAAATTTTCTCCCCATTTAACAAATCAATAGAAGAACCCAAACACACAAGTAAATAGATAATCTAAACACATAAAGACAGATGAGGTACAAGCACAGATCACACAAATGCAACAGATTTTTCCAAACTGACAATTTCAACATATATCAACAAACACAGGCCAATGGCAAATTCCTTACATCTAAAAAATTCCGTGAGGGGAGATTACAGCGTAGTATCTGACAATTTCTCCCTCCCAAATCCCAACCAAATGTGTTCCTTGCTGTTGCAAGAAGCACCCAAGAGAAGGGTCCGGGACATCATGTCTGATACGGAATTCCCCTAGATCAAATGTCTAGATCCAGATGCAGAACAAGCTTATATCCAGAGGTGTAACAGGAACTCCACTTGGGCTGAATGGGGGATTGCAGTTGAGGAGAGGTCCATACTAAGATTATGTCTACCTAGTGCTGGGGCCCTGGAACATCATCAGGGGCCAGCCTGCTAGGAAAGGGAGAGACAATCCGTTCAACCCTAAACTTGAGGCTCCCATGGTCTCCTGCGGTGACACAAAACACTAAACTCTCTCTGGGACCTCCAAATGCTGAACCCAAAGAGCGATACAGAGACCAAAATTTGATAAATCTGAAGATGTTTAATTTCCCAGGGAATGCCTGGAAAGAGTACCCAAATCAGACAGTACCTGAGTGTTCAGGGGATAGGTTTTTAATAGTGTTTTGGGGGGCAGTACTGAGAGCAAGCAGGATACAGAAGCAAAGAGAGCAGTTAGATACAGTGTCTTGTCATACTACTACAAACATATGTAAACATATGCTACAGTATAGATAGGGGACTAAACAGAGCAGGAAAGGGTCAAGGTCTTTGTGGTATATCTGAACATGTTTCCTGAGACAGAGGGAGTCACATATTCACAGGCTTCCCACAGGTTTGAAGGAATGAAATTTACTCTCTTATGGTTGCAGCCATATCTGGGGAAGGGGAGGCAGTGCTGGGTGGAAGCAGGAATTTTACAGATACAGAAAGATAATTAGGCTAATAAGGGTGCTTTGTGAATCTTAAACAAATTTATCATATATCTGTTGTTTGGGTCCTGTTGGATTATTTTCAGACCCAAAGGTGCCTAGCCAAAGTTATATTTCTGAGGAGTTTCTTGGGGCCCAGAAAGGTGACAAAGACCCCTTCTATACAGGGATTACATATATATATATATATATATATATATATATATATATATATATATATACACACACATATATATAATATATTATATATATTGATATCATATTTCAGAAAAACACTCCTCAGTTACCCTCAACCTGCTTAAGCCCCTTGCCAAGATAGCTTACAGGGGTATGATTGCTATACATGCTCCAACTTCCTAGAATAACAGGTAAGGCTTAGACAAAGACCCTGATTCTTTCCTACTTTGTCTATTCCCCTATCTATACTGAACCATATGTTTACATATGTTTGTAGTAGTAGGACAATATATCTAATTCCTGTATTTGCTTCTGTATCTTGCTTGATATCATACTCCCAAAAAACACTATAAAAACTCTATCCCCTGAACACTCAGGTACAGTTCTAAAAATAGCTTGGTAATATTACATCAGGTGCACTAGTCTTCCTTGAACATACCCTATACCACAAATTACTTTAATCTAATCAATAATTATTTAAAGTATTTTTCTATATGCTTATAGATAACTTTTTTCTTCTGAAAACTGTCTTTTCTTATTCTTTGAGCAATGATCAATTGTGAAATACTCATATTCCTTCAATTCCTATGATATATTTCTATTAATTTGACTAAGTTCTCTATACATTTGAGACATGAAAACTTTTCAAGAGAAACTTTTATTTATTTTTTTTGGTTTTTCAAATTTGTTCTAATTTTGATTGCCTTGGTTTTGTTTGTGCAAAACATTTAAAATTAATTCAATCAAAAATATCCATTTAATATCCTGTAATGGTATTTATATCTTGTTTGATCAATTTTTTTTCTTTTATCTACAGATAGGACAGGCAAACTATTCCAGGATCCCCTAAATCATGTAGCCATATTGACCTTACATAGTTATAGAATTTGAAATATTGGCCTACAATTGCCAAACTGCTTTCCCATTTTCCCAGGAATTTCTTCAGATAGTGTGTTCTTATCACAAAAGCTTGTATCTTTGCAATTATCAAATGCCAAATTACTATAGTAATTTCTATTATAAATGGTACACCTACTCTTTTCCACTGATCCAACATTATTTCATTGCTACTACCAAATTGTTTTGGTCATAATCATTGTGTGATATAGATTAAGATCTGTTATGGTTAGGCTTTTTCATCACATTTTAAAACTTAATTTCTCTTGCATTATTTACATTTTGTTCTTTCAGATAAATTTTTTTGTAGCTTTATAAAATATTCTGTGGGAAATTTGATTGTTACTGCACTGAATTAATAAATTAATTCAGGAAGATTTGTCATTTTTATTATATTGGCCTGTCTATACATGTGAATTTACATATTTCCAGTTCTTCATATCTGATTAAATTTGTGTGAAAATTTTTTTGTAATTTTGTTCATATAGTTCCTGAATTTGTCTGGCAGGTAGACACTCACTTATTTTAAATAGTTTTCAGTTATTTAAAATGGAATTTCACTTTCCATTTTGTCCTTTTTATTTGCTGTTAATATATAAAAATGCTGATGATTTATTTATTTAAATTCTATAACTTTGTTCTAAATGTTATTTCGATTAATTTTAATTGATTTTCCAGGATTCTTCAAGTATACCATTTCATCTTCAAACAAAATTAGTTTTGTTTCCTTATGGCATCTTCTAATTCTTTTATTTTTTTCTCTTATTGCTATAGTTTGTATTTCTAGAACAATGTGAGCAATCACAGGCACTCTTGTACTCCCTGGAACTAGGAGCCCCATTCCCATTATCAGGGGGCTACATGCTCTGGTATGTCACTGCTTCTTTTCAACATGGAGCTATGATCTGGGCTTGCAACCTGGATATCTCTGTAATTAATGCAGCAAAGTCCTGTAACTTCCTTTAACTAGTTGTCTGTCCTCCTTACAATCTGCAGACTGACAACCCTTGATGTATAAGCCTATAAGCCTGCTGCTGGCATGCTGCGGTGTGTTACATGTTGGACCACACTCCATTCTCACGCAAGTAATTAATACCTTTGGTTCTGTCACTCAAGAATTAATTTTATTTTTTTTAATTGTTTGTAGGATATTTTGGAGAGCACAGGCAAATCTCTGTTCTTAACATATTTGCTCTACCCCTCTCAATTTTGTCATCTTAAAATAAAGTGTATTTGCTTGTATCTTGGGGTGAGGGAGGAGGCATTATATATCACTCAGTCAATGCACTGTATAGAAGTGAAGTAAAGCAGAGAGAAAATGCTGTAATTTTTTGAACCTTTTCTATACCATGGAAGGAGTTCTCCATTCTGTGTTGACTATTTGTAATATCCATTCCCTAAGTCACATTAGACATTTTGTCACACACTTTGGGACAGAAGAAGGTTTAGCTGTAGCAGGTAGTATGTAGTATGTAGAATATCACCTTTCCACAATGAGTGTATAGACTGCCTCTATGGTATTACTCATTGGACAATAGGTACTACATTTTTCTCCAAGTGCCATTCTTGTCCCACCTACCACAAAAAATGCATTTAAGCAAAAATCTAATGGTGCAGCCTTCTTCTTCAGCTTCTTCCTCCTCCTCCTTCTTTTCTTCTTCTCTTGGACTTCCTGTTGCTTCTTTCTCTCTGGATCCACATTGACTGACCTATGCTGCTGAACCAATATGGCCCCAGATCCAAGTGACTGGATCTATATTGATGTAAGCTTCTCTTTTCTTTTTTTATACTCACTCCCAGCCATCTTTTTTTTCCCTTCTCTCATCTAAGCTTCTTCTTTTTCTCCTTTTTCTTCTTAACTTGACTACTCCTTGCCCATTATTATATGGGAGGTCAATTAGAAAGACAGAGTTTAGGGAACATGAATCCTTCTTAAAATATAGCATTTTTCTAAATAAAGTGAGAGGAAGCAAGGTAGAGCAATGGGTAGAGTCAGATTCTGAAGACAGGAAGACTCATTCTCCTGAATTCAATTCTGGACTTAGAAAATAACTTTATGACTTTCGAAAGTTATTTAATCCTGATTATCTCAGATTTTTTTTATCTGTAAAATGATTTGGAAAAGAAAATGTCAAATCGTATATTTACTAAGAAATTTCAAATTGGGCCATGGAGTGTCAGACAAGATTGAAAAATGATTGAATAACAACAAAAATAAAGTGAGAAATTCCTTTGTTTTAAGATTTAAAATTACGGATTTCTAAGCTTAGATGGAAGATGGAATAGAAAAACATGTTTTACTCTCAGTAATGTTCAATAAAGGGATACATCTCATTCATTATTTTCATTTAAATCCATGATTTCCTGATTTACATATGTTTGCATGAATTTCCCTGCTGTGTTCTATAGCTTCTAATTTGGTATAATAAATTTTGCAGCTTCTTGCAATTATACTTAATCTCAATGTTCAGAGCATTTGGATGATTCACAGAAGTGTGAAGATATTAGAATTAGTTCACCTTCTTAAATGTATTTTACAAAATCGCTCAGACCTTAGAGGAAGATTGCAGGTTCAGAACCTTCTTGTTTTTCCTTTCCCTTCCCCCAGCAATGATCACAAGATAGAACACAGACTTAGAAAAATGATTCCCTGGGACAAAGGATTATTTTGGGAAATACTCCATCCAAGGAAAGAGAAATAAAATAAACTGACATTACAATGGAATAGTGAAGCATATGTTGATGTTGATGATGGCATGCTTGGTAAGAGCAATGTTTACAGAAATGTGTAAAATGAGTAAAAGTGATATGGGAATCAAAGCAAGATTGAATATGCTATGAAGTAGTCAGGATAATGAAAATTTGAATTGTTTTCAGTTAAAAGGATAACTTCAATTCATAATCATGACATCATAACATCTCAAAGCAAAGTTGAGGTTATCTCATCTAAACCATACCCTTCACAATACTATTGAGAGATTTTTATCTATGTCTATTTGAGGGCTTTTAGTGATGGTTGACCACTGGATAGGGTATGAGGTATTCAGAGAAGATTACACACCTCTGGTGTGAGGACTGCTTTCCACCTTTGGTGTCCAGTTGATTCAAATATCTCTCCTATGAGACTGAGAAGCTATAGTATGTGCAATGGCCACACTATAGCAAATAGTTTTGACTAATGGGCTAAAGCAATGTGAGGGAAACTGAAGGCTCTCAAATCTATTGATGAGTTAAGAGGCTATATATCCTAAGTATTTGAAGACTTTCCCTGATGGAATTTCTTCAAGTGTCCCATCAAAATAGCTAAAGCAGGGGTGTGAGGCTTAGTTGACAGTGAAGTTACTAAGATCTTTCACTGAACTATTAACAGTCATCTTGACTTTTGATTTGCAACTGGATTTCAATGACTCTGGAAGGGAGAGTGAGGCCAACAATTTTGAATTCTACAAATTTGCATTACTTAAATCCAATTTATGCTCAAATCAAACTATGTCACCAAAACCATGTTATATTTTTACCTACCTCAGTAGGTAAGCGATAGGTAAGCGATGAAAAAGCAGATAAGAAGACAGTGAGAGATATTTTCACAATCCTACACAGGCCAAAGATTCATTTCATTGAACTGGAGCAGCAATGGATTTGGCAGTCCACTGATTTTCTGAGCAGTCTTTTTTAAGAATTGCATTACTCGGACTTCTGGCTAAGATGGTGGAGAGAAGACAGGCACAGTTCTAATGTCTCCTGATCTTTCCCCATCTATCATATGAAACAAACCTCAGAAATCTGACCCACAAAACCCAGAAAGAAAAGCCAGGAGAAAGAACAGCTACCTCAGGATTTGTCTACTGCAGCAGCATTGGTTGAATTCAAGTGGATGAGTCTGGGCTCAGAGGGTGGATCAGCCCCAGATCAACCAGATTAGTGCTTGACTTGGTCCTGGGGAGTCTGAGGGCCCGAGAGCTGGACCTGCTGGATGAGTGGTGGGGCTAGACAGTGGGAGCTTGAGTCAAGTAGAGAGCAGAGACACTGGTGTTGGTGCTGTCCTTCTGGAGATTGCCTACAGGGCTGGGGGAGAATTCTGATGCAGGAGAGATGTGGACACCATCCCTGGGCTCCTCTGGTCTGAGGAAATCTGAGTTCACACCTCCATTACAGCTGAGGCCTCTTCCTGTAACAAACAATTGCAGATTACTTCTGCCTCAGGCACAGGTGTGTGAGCAGAAGAGCCAGCCCAGCTGACAATAGGGAGAGGAATGAACTCACCCCAGGGTAAAGCCCATCATTGCTTGAAGGCAAAAGAATTCAATAGCTCCAACCCCTCCCATCAAGCTAAGGGAGAAGGTCTCAATCAAGGTGACAAACACTCCAGAGAAAACAATCAGCACCTCTTACTGGACAGCTAGAGAAATTGCATTCAGTGAGTAAAGCCTCTAGGGATCCCAAGCCCCTGTGAACCAGCACCTACCCAACTCAAGGTCTTAACAAAATGAAGAAGGGTCAGCGGAAAGGTGGAGCCATAAAAAAATTCTTGGAAGGAAAAGACCCTAACTCAGACCTAGAACTTCTGAGGAGAATACAATCTGGTCTTCAGCACAGAAAGACTTTCTTGAAGGAACAAGGAAGGAGTTTAAAAATCAACTGGAAAATTTAGGAGAGACAATTAATACCTTGCAACAAGAAAAAAATCCTTAGAAAATACAATTGGACAAATACAAAATGAGAATAAATGTCTCACATCATCAATTGGACAAATACAAAATGAGAATAATTCTCTAAATTGGGCAAATGCAAAAAAGAAATAATTCTCTCAAAACCTCAACTGGTCAAATGGAAAGCTTTTTCAAAAGTAGAATTGACCAAGTGGAAAAGGAGTTGAAAAAGGTTATCGAAGAAAACTCCTAACTAAAAAAACCAAAAGTGGAGTCTGCAGAAACTAATGACTCCATGAGACAGCAAGAGCCAGTTAAACTAAATCAAAAAATAGAAGAAAAATAGAAGAGAATGTAAAATACCTCATCAGTAAAACCATTGTCCTGGAGAATAGATAGAGGAGGGACAACCTGAATATTATGGTACTTACTGAAAACATTGAAGAGAAAAAAAGCCTCGACTTAATAGTACAGGATCTAGGGATGGAAAACTGCCCTGATATCATGGAACCATAGGACAAAATAGTTATTGAAGGAATACATCCACCCCCTCCAGATAAAGATTTTAAAATGAAAACACCAAGGAATGTTGTGGCCAAATTCCAGAACTACAAGATAAAAGAGAAAACCCTGCAAGCAGCCAGAAAGAAACAATTTAACGATCAAGGACCCACAGTAAGGATTATGCAGGACCTGGCTGCATCAAAATTCAGGGATCAAAGGGTCTAGAATGAGATATTTCAAAGAGCAAGGGAGTTTGGAATGCAGCCAAGAATCCACTATCCCACAAAGCTGAGCCTCTGCTTCCAGGGAAAAAGATGGACATTTAATAAAATGCAAGAATTCCAAAAATTCCTGATGAAAAGACCAGAGCCAAATAGAAAATTTGGGCATCAAACAGGACATTCAATAGATACATGAAAAGGTTCATAAAAAAGGGGCACGATAAAAGAAAAAAACTTCTATCCAATAAGTTGAAACTGGCTATATCACAGTATGGGGAAAAAAATTTTCATAAATCTTGAGAACTCTAACTCAAACAGAGAGAATATACCTAGCCAGAAATCATGAACATTCATGACTTATCCATGAGACTGCTATGCAATGGGATGTAACTGGCTTTAACCCCACTTGGGAGAAAGACTCTAATAACTCTCAAGAATTTTAACTCTATTAGATAGAATGTTCGTAGCTAGAAGTGACAGATACTCAGAATTTTATGTGACTCAGACAGAATGATTTTAAAAACACTACCTACTTAAAAAGGGGGACAGGAAGGAGATGGGAGGAGGGAGGGGGATTGAATGGGGTAAATCTCATTAAACTAAGAGGTACAAAATACCTATGGTAATAGAGGGGAAGAAAGGAGAAATGAGATACACCTGAAACTTCTTCTAATCAGACTTGGCTTAAAGTCAATTTGTACAAACTTAGTTAACTTAATAAACATCTAACCTTTCAAGTATTAAAAGGGGAAAAGGGGAGGGGGGTGGAGAAAGGGAGTGGGAGTGGGGAAAAGGGGGAACTAACAAAGGAAAGGTAGGGAAAAGGGAAATAGGGAAATGGGAAAGAAAGGGGAGGGGTGATATAGGAGGGCAAACACACTGAAGGGGGTGGTATCCAGAAACAAAATACTGGGGAATATGGATAAAGGGGGAAAGGGGAAAAATACAAACAGAGGGAAGATAGCATGGAGGGCAATAAAGAATTAGTAATCATAACTTTGAATGTGAATGGGATGAACTCTCCCTTAAAACATAAGGGAACAGCAGAATGAATTAAAAACCAGAATCCTGCAATATGCTGCTTACAAGAAACTCATTTGAAGCAGAGATATACATATAGAGTAAAGGTAAAAGGTTAGAGCAAAATATATTTAGCTTCAGCTGAAATAAAAAAAAGCCAGGGTAGCAATCCTTATCTCAGACAAAGCAGCAGCAAAAATAGATAGCATTAAAAGAGATAAGGAAGGAAGGAGATTTTATCCTCCTAAAAGGCATCATAGACAATAAAGTTATTTCAGTACTGAATATATATATGCACCCAGTGGAATAGCATTCAAATTCTTATAGGAGAAGCTGAAAGAACTCCAGGAAGATATAGACAACAAAACTCTTCTAGTGCGAGACCTCAAGCTCCCACTCTCAGATGGAGATTGATCAAATCATAAAATAAACAAGAAAAAGTTAAGGAGGTAAATAGATTGTTAGAAAAACTAGATATGGTCGACTTATGGGGGAAATTGAATGGGGATAGAAAGGAATATACCTTTTTCTCTGCAGTACATGGTACTTATACAAAAAAATGACCATGTCCTAGGAAGTAAAACCTAATGATCAACTGCAGAAAGGCAGAAATAGTGAATACATCTTTCTCAGATCACAGTGTAATAAAAGTCATATGCAATATTGGGCCAAAGAGATATACACCCAGAACAAATTGGAAACCGAATAACCCCATTTTAAAGAATGAGTGGACCAAAAAACAAATGACAGAAACAATTAATCATTATATCCTAGATAATGACAATAATGAAACAACTTACCAAAACCTATGGGATTCATTCAAAGCAGCTCCCAGGGGATATATTATACCTTTAAATGCTTACATGAATAAATTGGAGAAAGAGAAAATCAATGAACTAAATACACAACTAAAACATTTAGAGAAAGAACAAATCAAAAATCCTCACTTAAATACCAAATTAGAAGTTCTAAAAATTAAAGAAAAAATTAATAAAATTGAAAGCAAAAAACAATTGAATTAATAAATAAAACCAAAAGTTGGTATTATGAAAAAAAACAATCAAATTGATAAATCTCTGGTCAATTTGATTTAAAAAAGAAAGAAGAAAACCAAGTTGCTGGTGTCATAAATGAAAAAGGTGAACTCACCACCAATGAGGAGGAAACTGAAGTAACAATTCAAAATTATTTTGCCCAACTCAATGCCAATAAATTTGATAATCTAAGTGAAATGGATGAATATTTACAAAAATATATGTTGTCCAGGTTAAATGAAGAGGAGATTAATCACATAAACAACCCTGTCTCAGAAAAAGAAATTCAACAAACTATCATTGAACTCCCTAAGAAAAAATCTCCAGGGTCTGATGGATTCACAAGTGAATTCTACCAAACATTTAAGGAATAAGTGGGTTCCAATTCTATATAAACTCTTGGGAAAAATAGGTAAATATGGAACGCTGCCTAACTCTTTCTATGAAACCTATATGGTGCTATTACCTAAACCAGGAAGAGTTAAAACAGGGAAAGAAAATTATAGATCTATCTCCCTGATGAATATAGATGCAAAAATCTTAAATAAAATCTTAGCAAAACAATTACAACAAGTTATCAGTAGGATAATATATTGTGATCAAGTAATATTTATCCCAGGAATGCAGGGTTTGTTCAATATTAGGAAAACTGTTAGTATACTCAATTATGTCAACAGCAAAACTATGATTATATGAATAGATGCTGAAAAAGCTTTTGACAAAATACAGCATCCATTACTACTAAAAACAATAGAGAGTGTAGGAATAAATGGACTGTTCCTTAGAATAATTAGAAGTATCTATGTGAAACCATCAACAAGCATTATATTCAATGGGGAGAGGCTAGAGGCATTCCCAATAAGATCAGGTGTGAAACAAGGGTGCCCATTATCACCACTACTATTCAATATCATTTTAGAAATTTTAGCTTCAGCAATTAGAGAAGAAAAAGAAATTGAAGGAATTAGAATTGGGAAGGAAGAGATAAAACTCACTCTTTGCAGATGACATGATGGTTTACGTAGACAATCACAAAACATCATCCAAAAAACAACTGGAAACAATTAGCAATTTTAGCAAAGTTGCCAGTTATAAAATAAATTCTCATAAATCCTCAACTTTTCTATATATGTCTAGGAAGATACAGCAGGAAGAGCTAGAAAGAGAAATCCCATTCAAAGTAACCTCAGACAATATAAAATACCTGGGAGTCTATTTGCCAAGGCAGACTCAGAAACTTTTTCAAAACAATTATAAACACTTCTCACACAAGTTAAATCACATTTAAATAACTGGGCAAATATCATTTGCCCATGGATAGGTAGAGCTAATATAATAAAAATGACAATTCTACCAAAATTAAACTACCTGTTTAGTGCCCTACCAATCAAAATTCCAAAAAATTACTGTAATGAGTTAGAAAAATTGTATGTAAATTCATATGGAGAAATAAAAAGTCAAGAATTTTCAGGAACTTAATTTTAAATAGTACAAAAGAAGGGGGCTTTGCCCTACCTCATCTAAAATTATATTATAAAGCATCAGTCATCAAAAGTGTTCGGTATTGGCTAAGAAAAAGAGTGGTGGACCTGTGGAATAGGCTAGGTGCAAATGCAGGAGATAATTATAGTAATCTGCTGTTTGATAAAATTAAAGAGTCAAGCTATTGGGAATAAAAACTCTTTCTTTGATAACTGCTGGTAAAATTGTAAGTTAGTATGGAAGGAACTTAGATTAGTCGAACACCTAATACCCTTTACCAAGATAAGATCCAAATGGATACAGGATTGAGACATAAAAAAAAATACTAAATGTAAATTAGAAGATCAAGGACTAGTTTACCTGTCAGATCTATGGAAAGGGGAGCAGTTTATGACTAAGGAAGAGTTGGAGAACATCACCAAAAACCAACTAGATGATTTCAATTACATTAAATTAAAAAGCTTTTGCACAGATAAAACCACTGTAACCAAGAAATGTAGTAAATTTGGAAACAATCTTTACAACTAATGATTCTGACAAAGGACTCATTTCTAAAATATAAAGAGAACTGAGTCATATTTTTTTTAAAAAATGCCATTCTCCAAGTGACAAATGGTCAAAGGATATGCAAAGGCAATTTACAGATGAGGAGATCAAAGCAATCCATAGCCATATGAAAAATTGCTCTAAATCATTAATTATTATAGAAATGCAAATTAAAGCTTTTCTGAGGTACCACCTCACACCTCTCAGACTGCACAATATGACCAGAAAGGATAATGATCACTTTTGGAAAGGTTGTGGGAAATCTGGGACACTATTATACTGTTGGTGGGACTGTGAACTCATCCAATCTTTTGGGGAGAAATTCAGAACTACCTACAAAGAGTAACAAAAAGGAGCACACCCTTTGACCCATCAATACCACTACTGGGTCTATACCCTGAAGAGATTTTGAAAAAGGGTAGAAATATCACTTGTACAAAAATATTCATAGCAGCCTTGATGGTGTTGGCAAAGAATTGGAAATCAAGTAAATGTCCTTCACTTGGGGAATGGCTTAGCAAACTGTGGTATATGTATGTCCCGGAACACTATTGTTCTATTAGAAACCAGGAGGGAAGTGATTTCAGAGAATCCTGGAGGTATTTGCATGACCTCATGTTGAGTGAGATGAGCAGAACCATCAAAACACTGTATGCCCTAACAGCAACATGAGGGTGATGTTCAACCTTGAAGGACTAGCTCATTCCATCAGTGCAACAAATGGCAACAATTTGGGGCTGTCTGCAAAGGAGAGTGCCATCTGTGTCCAGATAAAGAACCGTGGAGTTTGAACAAAGTCAAAGGACTATTCCCTTTAATTTAGGGGGGGAAAAGGATATCATATTGTCGGATCTTGTTATCTCTTAGAATTTATGTCTCTTTCTTAAGGATATGATTTCTTTCTCATCACACTCAATTTGGATCAGTGTACAACATGGAAACAAAATTAAGACTGACAGATTGCTTTCAGTGGGGGGTGGGGGAGTGAAGTAAGATTGGGGGAAAATTGTAAAACTCAAATATCTTTAATAAAAATAAAACATAAAAAGAAATAAAAATTTTAAAAAAGAATTGTACTACTCATTTTTTAGCATGGAGAAGGGGCCAGAAAAGGTGCGCTAAATTTATCTGACTTATCAGTTCTTGCCTGCTTCACATGGTAGGTAGGGATCCTACATTGTGGTCCAAACACACATACACAAAAGTATAAAAACTTTGCAAAGACAATTCCATTCACTGTTGGTATATGACATACATGTACGCTTATGGACAATATAAAATCCATATTGTAGACCTGAAAGATGAAGAACATTGGTTGCAAGAGAATTCAGTACCATATGAATAGCATCTCTGAGCGAAAAAAAAAAGGCTGACAAATGAAAGTCAACTTATGAAGGCAGAGCTGGATACGTGATTTTTTTTTTTTCCTGGAGTGGTAACAGTGATGGGGAGTGTTGTGAAACTAAAGTAGTTTTTCTATTCAAATTAATCTAGTCAACAATTTTTTTTATGTCTATCAAATGGAGTAAATGACATACAATGTGATTGTCACTTTCAGGAAAATACCCCAATACCATTATCAATGTATGTGCCCATACCATTGAGCCTTGTTTAGGTTAAAGAAAAATTTTGACTTGAAAACTCTCATCATTAAGTGGGCAGAAGCTTTTAATTCTGTATGAATTTAACCTCAGAGAAGACAGACTACTAAACATGGCAAGGAGTCATCTGAGGGAATGAAGTCAAAAACAGCAATAACAATGGTCACTTATTACTGAGGACTTGTATGACTCATGACCTTCTCATCACTAACCCTGTTGTTTTTTTTTTTTTGTTTATAAAAATACAATAAAACTTGGTGGATGCACCAATCTAGTAAATATACACATTGATAGACTTTGCCATTATAAAGAGAAGAGACACCCAGGATGTGAGAATGACAAATGAGATATGTGGTGCAGAATGATGAACTGATTATAGACTTATCCTCTTTAAGCTAAGCATTTGCATTCGACATAAACAGCAGTCCAAAGATAAGACTACTACCAGAAGACAATGTCAAGAGATCAGATTACTTACTGGAGTGTGAGGGAAAGTTTAATCAATCCATAGTTGACAACTATGGAGCAATAAAGGAGTGGGAAGATTTTGGAGATTTGATTATAATATTACATTTCCTCAACTGAATCGCATCACTCAAAAATATCAAAATTTGTTTGAAAAAAAATTATGTGAAAATTCAGAAAGTGTTAATAATGGACATTTATCAAAATAGAAGGCCTTTCAGTCTTTCCTGATGAATAGACCAGAGTTAAACAGAATATTTGGTCTTCAAACAGGAGATTCAAGAGATACATGAAAAAGTAAACAGAGTGTGGGAAATCTGGGACACTAATACAGAGTTGGTGGAGCTGTCAACTCATCTAAGTTTTTTGGAGAGCAATTTGGAATTATGCTCAAAGGGCAACAGAAATGGCATGCCTTTTGATCCAGCAACACCACTATGGGGTCTATACCCTGAAGAGATTTTGAAAAAGGGTAGAAACATCACTTGTACAAAAATATTCATGGCAGCCTTATTTGTGGTGGCAAAGAATTGGAAATTAAGTGATTGTTCTTCAGTTGGGGAATGGCTTAACAAGCTGTGGTATATGTATGTCATGAAACACTATTGTAACTGAAACCAGGACAGATGGGAATTCAGAGAAGCCTGGAAGGATTTGTGTGAACTGATGATGAGTGAGATGAGCATAACCAGAAAAACAGTGTGCACCCTAACAGCAATATGGGGATGATAATCAATACTGATAGAATTGCTCATCAGTGTATTAATCAGGGACAATTTTGGGCTATCTGAAATGGAGAAAACCATATGTATCCAGAGAAAGAATTTTGGAGTTTGAACAAAGATTATTACCTTTAATTTAGGAAAAAAGTTATCTTATTATTTAATTTTGCTATCTCATACTTTATTTTTCTTCCTTAAAATATAATTTCTCTCTTATCACATTCAACTTAGATCAATGTATATCATGGAAACAATGTAAAGACTAACAGATTACATTCTGTGGGGGTGGGGAGAGGGAAGCAAGATTGGGGGAAAAATCGCAAAACTCAAAATAAATAAAATCTTTCTAAAAATAAACAAAAAAAATAGTAAGCAGAGGATAAGGGGTGGGGCTTTTATCCAGTACGATTAAACTGGTTATATTCCTTACCTGGAAGGAAGATTATCATAACTCTTATTTTATTTTATTTTCAAATTTTATTTTATTTAAGGCAATTTGGTTAAGTGATTTGGCCAAGATCACAAAACTAGGTAACTATTAAGTGTCTGAATCCAGATTTGAACTCAGCTCCTCCTAAGCCCAGGGCCCCATGCTCTATGCACTGTGCCACCTATCTACCCCAATTCTCATATTTCATTTAAAAAGGAGGAACAGTATAAAGATGGGAGGAAAGGAGAGATTAAAGAGGGGGAAATGCTTTATTGCATTAAAGGGGAAGAAAAGAGGAGGTGAGTACCAATTGAATCTTACTCCAATCAGTTTGGACTCAAACAGTCATTAATACACACACTCAGTTGAGTCTAGAAATTTATCTTACCTTTCAAGTATTAGAAAGGAAAGTGGGAAGGGGGGAAGAGGGACTGAAAAAGAGAGGAAGGAAGAAGGGGAAAGGGAAAGGGGAAAGAAAAGGGAGTGGAAGGATTGGTTAGATGGAGTAGAACACATTGAAGGAGGCAGTATTCAGAAGCAAAACCCTGGGGAGGAGGTTTGGTATGAATTATTTTGTTTGTTTGTTTTTTGCTAGGCTTTGGGGTTAAGTGATTTGGCCAAGGTCACATAGCTGGGTATTTATTAAGTGTCTGAGTTTGAACTCAGATCCTCCTGACTACAGGACTTGTACTCCACCCACTGTGTCACCTAGCTGCCAGTAGTGGATAGAGCACTGGCCTTGGATTCAAGAGGATGGAAGTTCAAATGCAACCTCAGACACTTGCCACTTACTAGCTATGTGACCTTGGGTAAATCACCTAACTCTGATTGCCTCACATACAGTGCCTTCTCTAGTTATCCTGATTCATATCCAGTCACTGGACTCAGATGGTTCTGGAGGAGAAAGTGAAGTTTGTGGCTTAGCACAGCATTCCACTCACTAAAATTCAGTTCACATATTTGTCAGGGCATCACCTCCCTGATGACGTAGTCTTATTCAAAAGTGGAGGATAAGCATTATTATTATTATTACTGGGGAAGAAGGATAAGGTGAAAAAAGGAAAAAATACAAACAAAGGGGAGAAAGCATGGAGGGCAATAAATTATTGGTAATTTTAACTTTAAATGTGAAAGGGATAAACTCTATCAAAAAATAGATACAGATAGCAGAGTGGATTAAAAACCAGAATTCCACAACATGTTATTTACAAGAAACACGTTGAAATAGAGAATGCTTGCAGTGTAAAGGTAAAATACTGGAGCAGAATATATTATGCCCCATTTGAAGTGAAAAAAAATCACGAGTAGCAATTCTTATCTCAGACAAAGAGTTATTAAAAAGAGCTCTTATTAAAAGAGATAAGGAAGGAAACTATATCCTTCTAAAAGGTACCACAGACAATGAAGTAATTTCAATACTAAATATGCATACACCAAGCTCTATAACAGCCACATTCATTAGAAGTGAAGCTAAATGAGTTACAATAAGATATAGATAGCAAAAGTTTATTGTGGGGGACCTCAATCTACCTCTCTCAGAATTAGATAAATTTAACCATTACATAAAAAAGAAGGAAGTTAAAGAGATGAATAATATGTTAGAAAACTTAGATTTGATAGACCTCTGGAGAAAATTGAATGGGGATAGAAAGTAATATACCCTTTTTTTTTCTTCAATTCATGCAAAAAAATGACCATGTATTAGGACATTAAAAATCTCAAAAGCAAATGCAGAAAGGTAGAAATATTGAATGCATCCTTTTCTGACCATGAGTAACTAAAAATCATAGGCAATAAAGATCCAAGGAGAGATAGAACTAAAATTAATTGGAAACTAAATAAGCTAATTTTAAATCTGAATGAATAAAACAACAAATCACAGAAAAAATTAATGATTTCATCTGAGACAATGACAAAAATGACTTACCAAAACTTATGGGATACAGTCAAAGCAATTATTAGAGGATATATATATCTCTAATTGCTTACATGAATATAATTGTGAAAGGGGAGATCAACCAACTGAATATGCAACTTAAAAAGCTATAGGAAGAACAAATTCATATCTTCTTTTAAATTACAAATTAGAAATTCTGAAGGTTAAAGTGAAAGTAATAAAATAGAAAGCAATACAACTATTGAACTAAAATAAAAACCAAGTGTTGATTTTATGAAAAAAGTAGATAAAACTTTGTTTAATTTGATTACAAAAGAAGACACATTATAGACCAATTTCCCTAAAGAATAAGGATGTAAAAAATTTTAAATAAAATCTAAGCAAAGTAATTAACACATGCTATCACCAGGATAATACACTATGGCCAAGCAGGATTTTTTGCCAGGAATACAGGGTTGGTTCAATATTAGATATACTGTCAGCATAATTAATTATATCAATAGTTAACCTAAAAGAAATCATGATTATCTCAATAGATGCTGCAAAAGCTTTTGGCCAATACAACACACATTCCTACTAAAAACACTAGAAAGTTTAGAAATAAATGAATTATTCCTTAAAATGATAAGCAATATCTATCTGAAACCATCAATAAGCATTATATGCAATGGGGATAAGCTAGAAGCATTCCCAATAAGATCAGTATTGAAACAAGATCAAGATTATTATTCAATATTATATTTTAAATGTTAGCTTTAGCAATAAGTGAATTAAAAAAATTGCAGAATTAGAATTTGTAATAAAGAAACAAAACTCTCACTCATTGCAGATATTAAAATGGGATATCTAGGGAACCCTAGAAAATCATCTAAAAAACTTACCAAAAACCAGCAGCAACTTTAGCAAAGTCACAGAATATAAAATAAACCCACATATATCCTTAGCATTTTCATATATTACTAACAAGATACAGCAGCAAGAAATGGAAATAGAAATCCCATTTAAAATTGTTCACACAAGGAACAAAATGCTTGAGAGTCTACCTGACAAGGCAAACTCAGAAACTTTATGAAAACAACTATAAAACACTTTTCACACAAATAAAATCAGATCAAAAAAATTGTGCAAATATCAATTGCTCATGAGTAGGCCAAACTAATAAAATTTAAATTTAAATTTATAAAATTGAATTACTTCTTTAGTGTCATATACCAATCAAACTTTCAAAAAATTACTTTAGTGAGCTAGGAAAATTAGTAAATAAATTCATATGGAGGAAGAAAGGTATAAAATGTCAAGGGAATTAGTGAAAAAAAGCAAAAGAAGGCACCTTAGCCAGAGCAGATATAAAGTTATATTATAAAGTATCAATAATCAAAACTTGTCTGTTAATCCCTAAGAAATAGAGTGATGGTTCAGTGGAATAGATTAGGTGCAAAAGAGACAGCACAAAATGTCTGAAATAAACTACTTTTTAATAAGCCTAACAAGTCCAGTTTCTGGGATCTGAAATCCCTCTTTGATACTGGAAGATTTTATAGGAGAGCTGGAAGATGGAAAAACTAGGCTTAGATCAACATCTCACACCCTATCCCATGATAAGGTAAAAAATGGGTACAGGATTCAGACATAAAGACAGTATTATAAGCAAATTAGAAGAACAAGGAATAGTTTACCTGTCATATCTATTTTTTTTTTAATTTTTGCAAGGCAATGGGGTAAAGTGGCTTGCCCAAGGCCACACAGCTAGGTAATTATTAAATGTCTGAGGTTGGATTTGAACTTGGGTATTCGTGACTCCTGGGTTAGTGCTGTATCCACTGCACCACCTAGCTGCCCCCTCTCATATCTATTGAAAGGGGAGCAGATTATGCACAAAAAGAGATAAAGAACATAATAAAAACCAAACTGGATAATTTTGATTCTATTAAATTAATTTTTTACTCAATCAAAATCACAGTAATCAAGCTCAAAATGAAAATAGTAAATTGGGAAACAATTTTTCCAACTAGTGTTTTGGACAAAGGATTCAATTCTAAAATATATAGAGAATTGAGTCAACTTTATAAAAAGTCAAATCATTCCTTAATTGGCAAAAAGTCAAAAGAAATGCAAAGACAATTCTTGGGCAAAGAAATCAAAGCTATTTATAGTCACATGAAAAATTGTTCAGAATCATTACTGATTAGAGAAAAATGTATATTAAAGCATCTTTAAGGTACCACTTTACACCTCTCAAATTGGCAAATATGAACAGAAAGGATGATCAATATTTGAGGATATGTGGGAAAATTGGTACACTAATTCATTGTTGATAGAGTTGTGAAATTTGGAATTACCCTCAAAAGGCAATAAAAATATGCATGCCCTTTGATTCCTCAATACCACTACTGGGTCTGTATCCTGAAGAGATCATAAAAAAGGGTAAAAATCCCCCGTGTACAAAATATTGGAAGGAGTTCTTTTTGTAGTGGCAAAGAATTGGAAATTGAAGGGAGTCTCCATCAATTGGAAATGACTGAAAAAACTGTGTTATATGCATGTGGTGGAACATTACTGTTGTATAAGAATTCACGAGGGATGGAATTTCAGAAAAGCTTGGAGAGACCTGCATGAATTGATGCTAAGTGAGATGAACAGAACTAGAAGAACATTATACATACTAACAGTAACATGGTGTGATGATCAAATATGATGGACTTGTTCATTCCAGCAGTAAAATAATCAGGGACGATTTTAGGGACTTTGTGATGGAGAACACCATTCATATCCAGATAAGGATGAACACTAAAACTTATTATCTTCAATTTTTAAAGTTACTCTATGTTTTATGAAATAGTCTTATCTCTAAAGATTTCATTTTCCTTCTGGATCTGATTCTTCTCTCACAATATGTTCAATTTTAATCTATGCTTTTCATGATTGTAAATTTAAAGTCTATATCAGATTTTGTTCTGTTGGGGATAAGAGGTATGGAAGGGAGAGAGGGAGAAAAATTGTAAAATTCAAAACCTTGGATAAATAAATGATTGGCAGAAACTACCATTCCATGCATTTTGAAAAACAAATAAAATATTTTCATAATAAAGTAAAGGAAACTTTGAAAGATGAAGCATTTGTGGCACAGGTGATTATGCAGTCAATGCAGTCTCTGAGACCAAGATGCAACATACCATAGATAGCATCTCTACTGATTTTACCAATTTTCACCTAACCACGCCAAGAAAACTACTAGTTTTTTTAAGTTCTCTACTAGTTAGCTCCACACTATCCATATGTGTGACCAATCAGCAACAATAAAATGGAGACATTCTCCAATTGATAAATGGTCAACTGGATATGAATAGATAGCTTTGAAATGAAGAATGAAGAAATTATATATATATATATATATATATATATATATATATATATATATATATATGAAGTAAAATATCAATGTGTGTGAAATTCCTGTATAGAAAGGGGTCCCTGACATCCTTCTGGAGCCTCAGAAATTCCTTAGAAATATAACTTTGGCTACGTGCCTTTTGGTGTGAAGATAGTCCAATAGGACCCAAGGGGTCATGGATATAACATAAAATTGTCTAAAGATTTACAAAGCACCTTTGTTAGCCTAGTTGTCTTGCTGTACCTGTTAAATTCCAGGACTGCCTCCCCCTTCCCCAGATGCAGCTGGAAGCATAAGATAATAAATTCCTGACTCCCTCTATCTCATAAAATATGTTCATTCTTTACATGAAGACCCTGACCCCTTCTCACCCCTATCTATATGGAACCCTATGTTTACATATGTATATGTAAAGATAATATATATCTAACTGCTGTCTTTGATTTTCTATATTTTGCTTGCTCTCAGTACCCCCCCCACAAACACTATAAAAAACCCTATCCCCTGAACACTTAGGTACTGTCTGATTTGTGTACTCAACCAAGATAGTCCCCAGGAATAAAGATCTCCTTATCAAATTCTAGTCTCCATCTCACTCTTTGGGCACAATATTATGTGTATATATATATATATATATATATATATATATATATAATCATATGAAAAATTTCTCCAAATCATTATTGATTAGGGAATTCAAATTAAAACAATAATGAGGTATCATCTCACACCTATCAGGTTGACTAAGATAAGAAAAAGGGGAAATGATCAGTGCTGGAGAGGTTGTGGAAGGATTGGGACACTGATATATTGCTGGTGGAATTGTGAACCGATCCATCCTATCTGGAGATTGATATAGAAATACATCAAAAGAACAATAAAACTGTTCATAACCCTTTGAGCCAGCAATTCTAATTCAAAGGCTATATGCAGAAGAAATTATTTTTTAAAAAAGGAAAATATATATAGTCCAAAATATTCATAGCAGTTCTTTTTGTAGTGGCAAAGAATTGGAAATTGAGGGGATGCCCATCAATTGGGGCATGGCTAAACAAGGTATGGTGCATGAATACTATGGAATACTGTTGTTCTATAAGGTACCATAAATTATCAGATTGTAGAGAAGCATGGAATAACTTAGTAGATCTGATGTTGAGCAAAAGAAATAGAACCAAGAGAACAATGTATTTATCAACAACAACATTATGAGGTGAATAACCTTTATGAAAGCAGCTCCTCTCAGCACTTCAGAGACCTAGGACAACTGTATTAGACTGGATATGGACTAAATTATCCCTATCCAGAGAAAGAAAAACAAAACAAAACAATACACACACACACTCACACACACACACACACACACACACACACACACACACAACAACCTTTCAGAATCTGATGAACACTTTATAAAAATTATCTTTCCCTTAATCTTAATTCCCCATACCAAAAACTACTATTCTGTAAACATTTTTGTTAAAATATGTATGTACAATGCTAAGCTGATTGTTTGCCACTGAACAGAGAGGGGTGGAAAGGCAGGTGGAAGGAAATTTTGTAACTTAAAAATATACATGTGCATATGGATGAAAATAAATAATAACTAATAAAAACAAATGAAGAAATTTTGAATTATGTGAATAAATTCTCTTGCCATGATAGTATACTTTTCAAAAATGTATCTGCCTTACCAAAACCAGTTCAGTGTTTGAGAAGCTCTGAAAGAAATTATGGGAGAAAAGAAATATAAAAGCTGTCTATCAAAATGAAGTTGTACAGAGCCATGGTGTTGACTTCATTTTCACCTGAATGATCTACCAATACCATGCCAGGAAATTGAATAGCTTACATTTTAATTATCTTAGGAAGATTTTGTATAACTTTTGGAAAGAGAAGAGACTGAACACTGAGGTCCTTTCTTGAGCAACAAACATTCAAACTGTACTGCAGAAAATACAATTCTTATGATCTGACCACTTTGTTGGAATGTCAAATTTATGCTTGCCTCAGAGATTATTTTACAGATAACTCACATAAGGAAGTATTCTAATGGAGATAAGAAGACGTCATACAAGGTCTCTCTGAGGAATTTTAATTGTGAGACATGGAAGATACTGGCACAAGACCAATCAGAATTTTATAACCACATTAAAGAAGGTTCTATGATCTATGAGCAAAGACAAACAAAGGAAATATGAGATTTATAAATTTAAAAACATTTATACTCCAAATTTTGATATGGACTATTTGTAACTGAGGTTATATCGATCTGATACCACATTTGGACACAGTATATCTTGACCCCAATCTGATGATATTATTTTGGTTCTCCTCAAGAACAATGTCCGGTAGATTCACTTGTTAGGGTGCTTCTACGATGCCATCCATTCTACACTGAGATAGCTGGAATATAGCTACTGAGCTTTTCCTGTCATCTACTAATAATCTGTCTTCTACTAAAGTCCTTGTGCTTTTATATTACACCTTTGAGGTCAAGAAGTTCAAGCTTAATTCATTTTCCACATGACACTCCATCAAATTCTTGAAGCTAGTTTTTACAGTTTTTTTGTGTTTTCTCTGCATTTAAAATGCCAGGTTTCTTCAAATAAATAAAACTATATGGTAGTCCATCTTACCAGAATAATTGTTAATGATAAATTCTTATTCATTTAAACAACATTATCATTCATATTGTAAATGTTAATGAAATGTGAGCAGGAAGCAAGATAATATCCTGGAAAAGAGTTAGAATAATGAGGCAAAAGGAGCTAATTAGGTTTACCCTCTGTTAATTTTTTATTTCTAATACCTTACTCTTGAAATTTCTCCTGCACTTAAACCTTTTTGTTCCTTCGATATTGCTTCTTTGATGGCTTCTTGTCTTCTTTCCAATTACTTTATATAGGTATTCTACTTTTTGTTGTTTTCTTTTTATGCCTTTCACTATTCTCACTTTCAGCAGTTTCAATTATAATTATAATCTTTCTCCCATGCCTTGCCATGGAACTGATATTTGACAATTTTTATATGCTTGGTGTTACCTGTTACTTTTTGTTCTTTATCTCTCATATACTATTTATTATATATATACATATACATATATATACATTACCTGTTTAAAATATCATCTATTGATTTATCTAATTACAGCCTTTTTGAACTATTGAAAGTGTTCTCTTCTTTAGGTACGCATATTATTTGTTCTCTGGCATTGCTCTATTTTCTTTCTTTTAAAAAAACCATTGTTACTCTCCAGATACAGATGTATATGCCTACCTATCTACACACACACACACACACACACACACACACACACACACACACACATAAATATCTGTCTATCATCCATATATCTATCTATCTATCTATCTATCTATCTATCTATCTATCTATCTAATCTATTAGTGTTTTCCTCTTATTTAACCTTCCAGGAACCCTGCTACCTTTTTGAGCCTATATCATTCCATTCTCTGTGAAGTAAACTATTTACTCTAGAGGTACCCAGTGGCACAGCACTAAGCAGAGTGCTGAGCCCGGAATCAAGAACTTCTGAGTTCAAATCCAATATCAGATCCTGACTTGTTTTGTGATGCTGTAACATTTAACCCTGGTAACTTCACTATCTTCATTTGCAGAAATATGCTGGAAAAACAAATGACAAGCCATTCCATTATCTTTGCTAAGAAAACCTCAAATAAAGTCACAAAGAGTCGAACACAACTTAAAAAGACTTCAAAAACAATAGCAACAACAGCACATGTTAAAATATTTGATACAAATAAGATCCTGGGGTAAAAATAAGAAAGTAAAAAAGATAGTACCTGACCTTCAATTAAAGCTTGTTATCCAATTGGTTAAGTGTAACAGGAAAAGAAAACCAGAGAGCAAAGAATGGTAGTGAATTGGTGTTGGAATATCATTTCTCATGGTTTGGAAACCAAGTAGAAATACTGATGGAAAGTGTAGACTAACAATTGCAGGATTTGATTAGATTCAGTCATTTCAGTTGTGTCTGATTCTTCATGACCCTAATTGGTGTTTCTTTTAGCAAATATAAGAGTGTTATTTTCCATTTTCTACTCCAGATCATTTTATAAATGAGGAAACTGAGGCAAGCAAAGTTCAATAACTTACCCAGGGTCAAAAATATCTAAGGTCATATTCAACTCACATCTTTCTGACCACTGACCTAGCACAGTATCCATTGCATCATCCAGATGTTTCTAATTAAGTTGTTTTACTTGTATTTCTTCTAATTTGTTCGGAAATGCATTCTGATCCACAAGATAAGTAGTTTTACTCCAAACATCTAAATTATGAAAACAAAATAAATAAAATAAAATAAACTATTCAAACATTGTAATCTCTCAAGTGAGTATAAAAGACAAATGAAATATTTGAATTTGATAATCAAAAAGATTTGTATTTCATGATCCTGACAATGAGATATTTTGTTTGTCAGTATTTCTTATGGTTTAGTATAATTAAATCATATTTTATTTCAAAAAGATATCTAAAAATCTAAAGCCAATATTATGTCTAAACAGAGCACTATTTTCAGAATCAAGAATAACTAGGTTCCATTCCTGAAACATATCTTTCAGTTCCCAAAGGAAATTCTTCATAATTAAAAACTTCAGACTCATTTCTAATACATAGTGCTAGCAGGAATTTCTTCCTACTTATTTCTCTAGGCTAGAAATATCACAAATTCAAATTGTTTCCCCTAAAAAATACAGAAATGACTGATTTAACCTATTTTCTTTCTTATTTTTGTCTTTCTCTGATTGATATTGTTTTGCAAATGTAAAACAAATCTATATGCAAACAATTCCTTTTTTTGTGGTTTTTATTCTTTCCTAGAAGTTTACTTTGGTTTTATTTTACTTACATTTATAAACCTATTGACAGAATTTGAAAAAGCAAATAAAGAAAAACAGGCTTTTGGATGAGTACAATTCACAATAATGGAAGGACTGTCATTAATTTCATATTTCTAGGTTGTTGTAGATCTAAGTCTTCTTACGCATACTACAGAATTGACTTCTGTAGACTGAATCCACCAATACTAATATGTCATTAATATGCACAAACAAAATCATGCTACATTTATCTTAAAATTATTATCTATAGTTGCTTTTCAGCAATAATATGTTCATTTTTATATAAAAAATCTTCAAATGATAGCATTATAATAGCAAGAAAAATAAAAGCCATAATTTCTTACTTATACCCTAGATATGTAAGCAAAACAGAAGTGGGATAGATCAGCATCCAGGCTAAACTCTATAGAGTAAAATACCATTTTTAATTGCTCAACAGGGTAAAAATCAAATGAAAGTTAAAGCAATGCTACCAAAATAAATATTTTAAAACACCTTTTTGTTTTTTTACTGTTAAGTTAGTTTGTGGCTATATAAAACAGATGCAATTGAATTTTATAGATTTTCCCCAAACTATTATATAAATTCCTTTAGTTAAAATTAAATTGCATTGCTGGAAGAATGAGCATGATGAATACACTGACTTGTCTATGATGGCTAAGTTGTTTAGTAATTTAATCATAATAAGGAAAACAATTAAAATGTAACTATTTCTTTTGTTATTAGCAATAATTTCTCTTGCTATTTTTTCAGTAATATTATTCCTTTCCCATCAATACATAGCATCTAAATGCAAATCTCCAAAGAAAAGGATGGTGAGTCATAAAATTATAGAATGAAAAGCCATCTTTTTTATTCCAATAGATCACTGAATAATTTCCAAATTGACATTTTTATTTTGACTAACTTTTCTATGATTTAATTATTTTGAAGAAATTATGAGAAATGATTGAAGTTCCATTTTCTAAAAAAAATTCTCTAATTGCTAATATTCTATCAAAATATGAATTTGATGATTCTTTGTGTCAGGGATATGACTCTCATTTCTCATGAATATAAGTAAAAAAGACTTTAGTATTTATTGATAACTTAATTGATACTACGTTCTATTTCAAGTACTGAGGATGCAAATAGAAAAAGTAAGACAATCCCTATCTTAATTGAGCATAAATTCTAAAATATAAAAATAATGAATCTATATAGGGTGAATAGATGCCATAAGAAAGTGGTTTGACACAACAAGTTAGAGAGATGATAAAAATGATTAATAATACTTCCCCCAAAGTAAAAGTCTTGGTTTAATTACTGTTTGAAAAGTCCAAAAGGGTATATGTAAGGAATATGACAATTAAGGTATAGCAGTAAAATAAAAGAAAGAAATATGATGGCCTCAAGTATGTTGAAATATTGAGGAAGTGTAAGAATCCAAGCATTTAATCTACTTCTGAACTAGAAGCATAGAAACATATGGTGAATCAAGAAATAGACCACAGTAGCACAGAAGTAAAGTATCCTTATAGGGGATCATGAGTTTGTCAAGGGTAACCTACATACCTTTATGGTTCTTCATATCTAAGCCCCAAGGTAGAAAATGGAGTGACCAATACTGTGATAACATAAAGTCCAATATATTACAGAACATGAAAATGGCTAGACTCTTGCAAACAGGAATAGAAAAGGTTTAGATTTTTTCTTCACAAAACTTCACTAGATCCCCTAATTTATGATGGAAGTTTTGTGGTACAGTGAAGAGAGTGCTAGGTCTGTAGTCAAAATGATCAGAATTCAAATGCAGCCTTGAACACCTTCTGAACAAGTCACTTAACATTTTCTTGCCTTAATGCAGCAAAGAAAGAAATTGGCAAACTCCTCTATTATCTTTACAATGGAAAACTCAGACTGTATATTCCACAGGGTCAATAAGAGTCAGAAATTTCCTATATGAAAACCCTCCATGATGTTGTGCCGGTATTTTAAACAAATACATAATGCCCAACCTGCCAAATTGGATGATATCATTCTAATATTATCATTTTTATTATTCATTATGAAATCCATGGTCAAGAACACTTTTAAGATTTGGGGAGACAGAAGATGTGACCAAGATAAACTGGGTTCATAGATATTTTGATTTGAGAATCAGTAATAGAGGCAAAGAGGAAGAAGTACTTTCCCTGTCTTTAATGAGATAATGAAGAAAATGCAATGTCTTTCCATTAAGGTACTATAATAGACCAATTTTCCCCTTCTTTCCCTTATACACACACACACACACACACACACACACACACACACACACACATAGCATGAATGAGATGGGGAGCAGAGAACACAGAATGAGTCTGATATTTAAAAAAATGGGGACAATCCCAATGTATCATATGTATATCCAAGAACATAAACATTTCTTGTCTAAAAATAACTATTCCACATTAATAAATTCCCAGTGCAGTGAAACAACTTTTTTAATAACTGCAATGCAGAAAGCACAAAAGAATTAAGCATGAGCTTGTAGAGAAAGTATGTACCTATGGCTCCATGCTGATCTTCAAGTGTACACGTTCTATGAAGTAAAAGTAGTACCGTAGGCTTCCTGCTCTTTGGCTTATTACAATTTTTCAGTCCCCAAAGTCCCTGTGGTAATATATCAAACTACACTTCAACTAGATTTATTGAGGTAGCACATTCAAAGATAAATATCTGTTTTTTCTCAATTTGGCAAACAACAATCTTCTGACTGGCACATGAGGAGGGAAGCAATATTCCCTCAGAGCTCTCTGACTTAATATTAAAGAGGGCTGGGTTGGTCTTGGAACACTACTGAAGGCAGAACCAGCATTGGAATAAAAAAATAAAGCTCAACTATGGGGCGGATAGGTGGTGTAGTGGATAAAGCACTGGCCCTGGAGTCAGGAGTACCTGGGTTCAAATCTGGTCTCAGACCCTTAACAATTATGTAGCTGTGTGGCCTTGGGCAAGCCACTTAACCCCATTTGCCTTGCAAAAACCTCAGTAGCTCAACGAATTCTACCATTTTTCTGGAAAGAAAAATAAAAGATAAATAGCAGAAATCATCGCAGGCTACATATAGGATTGTGATGCTATAAGCTTTTCTTGTCCTACTTTTCCTTGGAAAAGTAACCATTCTGGTCTCGCAGACTTACTCTACCACCTTACTACTCTGATATCCTTCATAGGAAGCATAGGGACATAATAGAATGACATTAAACACTGGGAACTGAGATATGAATAATTTGATGATGAGGATGATAGTATTTAGTACTTTAATGTGAATACATATGTGTACATATATATGCATTTAAGATTGTCGGTCAGATGAACTCATTTAGTACATCTGTTACAAAACACAGCCACTGTAATAAATTACAAAGTTACAAAATAAAATTAAATGTTATTGATAATATTTAAAATAAATAATTATATAAATTATAGTTAAATATTTGCAAATATCCAAACAGGTCCCATCTCTAATCATCACGAAGGGCAAGAAAGATAAGACTAAATGTGCTTCAGACATTTATATTCTTGAAATCAAAAGGACCTGGTTCACACAAAGAAGTGGGTCTATTTAATGCTACCACTTGTTTTTTCAAGGTGACCAAAGACATGTTAGAGAGAGAAGAATAGATCAAATAATGATCCCTGCAAGGTGGACTTTTTAATCACCTGTATCCCCTGAAAATAAACCCCAATTTGTCTTTTGGAGTAAAAATTAATATATGACCCAGTCTTAGTTTTTAAGGAAATGTGATATTAATATGCCCAATTTTATAGATTAGGAAACTGAGATCATTACATAGCTTGTGTTTTATTCATTCATTTTTAGTCAAGTCAGACTCTTTGTAACCCCATTTAAGGTTTTCTTTTTTTTTCTTTTTCTTTTTTTTTGCAAGGCAATGGGGTTAAGTGACTTAGTGTCTGAGTCCGCATTTGAACTCAGATCCTCCTGACTGCCAGGCTGGTGCTCTATCCATTGCACCACCTAGCTGTCCCTGTTTTCTTGACAAAGCTAATGGAATAGTTTGTAACCCTGTGTAGCTCACTTTTTTGCTGAGGAAGCTGAAGCAAATATAGTTACGTGACTTGTCTCAGGCCAAAGAGCTAATAAATGTCTGTGACCAGACTTGAACTGGGAAAGGGGAGTCTTCCTTTCTCATATTCAAAACTTTGTTACTGAAACTCAGACATCAATTTATTTAAAAAATCTATTTCCCACATTTTATGAATAATGAGAGATAGCATGGTATAGAAGAGAGACTATCATAATTTTGAGTCATACCTCCTCAAATGCTTGTACACCTTACAGAACTACCATCAAGAATGCATTTTACAAATTGTAAAGTACAGAATAACAACAAAGTTTTCACTTATGCAATACATAATAAATTATTTTTAATGGACTACAAAAAAAAGAAGGTTCAATGTTAAAACTGAGTTATTAGAAGAATCACCAGTGCGAGAGATTCTGATCTGGATAAATATCATTAAATACTGGTTAGATAGGGCACAAACCAAAGTCTTCAGGACTATGCCCTATCTTGGATACATACCAGATGTATCATAATTAAGTTTAAGTGCACAAACATTTGTTTATTTAAGGTATTATCATCTCTTATTTTATGTCTTAAACCCCTTTAATCAACCCATGATCTACCAGCTCAGGAAATTTTAAACAATTGAAGAAATATGAAAAATATGAAGAAATATGTAAAAAATATATAATCATTCCCATACCTATCTTCAAGTTTATGGAACCCCTCCAGATATATCTAGGAATTCCTTCATGGACTCCATAAGAGCTCCAAATCTATAAATTGTAGAGCTGGTACTTATCTGCTTATACAGAGAATTTTCTCACTGAGAGTTCTTTATAATATCTCATTGTACAGGATACATGTTATGTTATTATAGTGTATACTGATTAATCAAATAATACTATCAGAATAATGTAGTTTGCCAGTAAATATTTGACTAATTAAATTCTAAATCCCAGCACTAAAAAAATTCTTAGCATATAAGTTCTGGGACTTGATTTATTCTTGGTTTTGATAATATATTTTATTCAAAAAATAACTTATTATTTTCCCATGTGAGAACCAACTGAGATAAATATCTTATAGTTTTATGAATAAAGAAAAACTTTCCTTTTTAATCTATGGCATTTAATCTATGTTTATGCAGTAGTCATAGCAACATTGGAGAGAATAGTTTAGTTTAGATCAAAAAGCATTAAAAAGCATTGATCCATTCTGAGTATTCCATATGACTACACATCTAGAGAAAAATTAAAGAAGACTGTGGATTATTGACTGTGAGAGATTATATACTTAAATCACAATAAAATCAATCACTTAGTCAAATATGTATATGCTAAGTACTCCTATTTCCATATCCACATCCACATCCACATCCACATCTACATTTATATCCATATTCATATCCACATCCACATCCACATCCACATCCACATCCACATCCACATCCACATCCACATCCACATCCACATCCACATCCACATCCACATCCACATCCACATCCACATCCACATCCATACCTACATCATATCTATACCTACATCCATATCTACATCTACATCTACATCTACATCTACATCTACATCTACATCTACATCTATATCTATATCTATACCTATATCTATATCTATATCCATATCCATATCCATATCCATATCCATATCTACATCTACATCTCTATCTATATCTACATCTATCCATATCCATATCTATTTCTATATCCATATTTTTCTCTATCTATTTCTATATTATCTCTATCTCTATAATCTATGTATCTATATCTCTCTATCTATCAATCTATCTCTCTATCTATCTATCTATTGCAACATCCCCATGGAAAAAGGCAGTTACTTAGAATAGAACACATATCAGGAATTTCATAATTATATTGTGATGAAAAACTTCCATTGACTCATTGACCTAAGGAAATGACTACTGATTCTTAAAGACCATGAATTGGAGTATTAATTCCATCGTAGATCTTTCATGTTGGAAAGCCTCTAAATGCAGGTTCAGTATGACTGTTTCCCTGGATCAACCTACCTGATTATAGAAGGGCAGTCAGAGTAGCACTTAAAAAGTATCTCCCAAGAGGTCTGGATCCATTTCGACAAAATAAAGATTTTGAAAAAACTTATCTAAATTTGTGTTACTAGCATAAAAATATATTCTTATAATAATAAAGAGGAATGTACAACAGTAGACATTTTTATAATAGTGGCAAAATTATTTAGCACTTATTATGTTGGTGCTATCTTTTTTGTTCCCTTCCTCTCATATTTTCATTGACATTATGAATCATCAAGTCTTCTTTCTACCTTTGAAACATATCTTATATATAGAACTTTTTCAATTTCCACTATTACTTGGACTTCACTAAGTAAACTAAATTAAGGTGAATGCTATGGAAATTCAAAATAGGATTACCATAAATAGTTATTATTACCATTTCTCCATTAATGTACGTATATTCTTACTCATCCTTTGTGTAATTTTAGTGTTAATTTTCTTGAGCCCCTTTTTGTTTTTAAAAAGTCACCCCAGAGGTAAAGATCTCCCCGCGCCAGCATGCCTCTCACTAAAGACCTTCTGCACCCCTCTCCCGAGGAGGAGAAGCAGAACCACAAGAAGAAACACCTGGTGCAGAGCCCCAATTCCTATTTCATGGACATAAAGTGCCCCGGGTGCTATAAAATCACCACACTCTTCAGCCAGGCACAGACAGTGGTTCTCTGTGTCGGATGCTCCACTGTGCTCTGTCAGCCCACTGGAGGAAAGGCAAGACTTAGAGAAGGATGCTCCTTCAGATGGAAGCAGCACTAATAACTGAATCAAGATGAATGAGGAACTGTAAAAAATAAGATAAATTTGATAGAAAAAAATAAAAAGTCACCCCAAACGAAAAGAAAAAACAAACAATTTCTATCCATTTGGCTTTTGTTAAATCTATTGAAGTGTGATCTAACCTCATATAATTTGAGATCTTCCCCACACGCACTTGCTCTCTACCCTGGCTATCTCTATTAAATGACTGTCTATGAATTACCCCCATGATTCCTACCTACTCATGTCATAATATCATTCCTGACCTCTATAATTCATACATAAAAAATGAGGAAAATTGTCCTAGGAGACTGAGAAAGGTCTTTGGATCAAGGTACTGGCATAATCATTAACTGAAAAGATTATCTTAATAAGTGACTGATCCATACCTAAATCAACAGAAATCTGCTCTATCTGAAAAACAAATTCTGTCTTTTATGTGTAGAAAACACCTTGGGAATATCAGAAATTAGTATTATTTAATTAAATAAATCATTTGAACAGAAAGACATTAAAAACAAAATATTGATAAAGCCATTATTTTAAAATATTTTAAGTTTCCCAATGGATTATATTAATGGGACATTTTTCAGCTTCTATATTTCTAAACACCTTCTTCATAATGATATAACAAACTGTTTCTATTGTTCCTGGGAGCATCTTTTTATTTTTTTTAGAAATGAATAAATATTTAAATGAATTTTATTGGTTGCTTAACTCATTAATATCATTCATTATCCCAATTACTGCTGTTTGGAAACTGATTGCATGTTATTTAAAGTAGCAAAACTGAAATAAAGTAACAATTTGAGACAGGAAGAATCTGGTACTGGAGATTTCAACACTTGAAGTCTTCTTGGTCTCAATTGCCAAAGTGTATACAGCAGATTTGCACCATGTTTCTTAACTTAATTTGTTCTATTATAATTTGATATAAAACCATAGCATCTTTGAAAGTTGTGAAATAATATGCACTAATTCAGGTTTTCATTGAAGACTAAAATTCAAGGCAAGCATATTCTATGGAATCTTGTAGCATAAAAATGAATGAAGAATTAGTATTTTCCAACATTTATGGTGCTTTGCAACATAGGGAGTTAGTTATTAAAAGCTATGGCTTAAGTCAAAATTTACATTTTTAAATATTTTTATGTTAGATCCTGTGAAAAGTTAAATGAGGAAGAATCAATCTATGCCTGGTATAAGATATTGCAAAAATGTCACAGTGGATAGAGCACCAGTCTTGGAGTTAGTAGGAAGGGAGTTCGTATCCTGCCTCAGATATTTGATATTTATTAGCTGTGTGAGCTTGGGCAAGTCACTTAAACTCAACTGCCTAGCATCTAGTACCTTCTTCAAGTCTGATTATTCATATCTGATCACTAGACTCATTTAACTTTGGAGGACAAAGTGAGATTGTTGACTTAGCACAGCAATACCTCATTCAAATCCAATTCATGTGCATGTCATAACATCATCTCACTGATGTCATGGTCTTCTTTGAGAATGAAAGACAAACATCACTGCAAAGGAATATTCTTTGTAAGCAAAGCTCTGGTTATAAAAATTAAAAAAAAAACTTGTTCAATAAATTTAATGTGAAGTTCTCAATTAAATAAAAATAAAAGTTAATGATAAAGGGATTCAATTACCTGCAATATGGGGCAAAGGAATGCAGTAAGACACAATTACTCTGTTCTAGTCCCAGAAGTGCCATCACATGAAACAGAAATTATATCAATTCTGTTTGTCCCTAGAGGGGAAAACTAGAAATAATAGGAGCTTTAAATAGAGGCATTTAGGATTGAAATATTTAAAAAACTATCATGATTTAATTTATCTAGAAATAGAATAGACTGTCTCCAAAATAATGAGGTCCTACACACTAGAAAATCTGTAAGCATTGCTTCCTACTCTGAAATTCTCTGATTCAATCAGTTGTATTTTTTTTCACTGAAGTACAATTAATATAATTTTATAGTTTTTAAAGACCCAAGAGTTTGGTATATTTATAGTCAATATATAGATGATTAATAATAACATCAAATTATAATTTAAAATAATAACTTTAGAATGATCAAGCGGTGAAGTTTTATTTAATCAAGAGCAGATATGTGTGTGTATGTGTGCGTGTGTGTGTGTGTATCTTAAATATATCTTAAAGAACCAGGGAAACTCAAAGACATTAGCTTTTGGTATAAGAACTCACTATTTGACAAAAATTGCTGATAAAACTAGAAAAAAAGATGGTTAAAAAAATAGACATGGGGGCAGCTAGGTGGTGCAGTGGATAAAGCACCAACCGGTAAGTCAGGAGTACCTGGGTTCAAATTTGGTCTCAGACACTTAATAATTACCTACCTGTGTGGTCTTGGGCAAGCCACTTAAACACATTTGTCTTACAAAAACATAAAAAAACAGATGTGGATCTACATCTCATACTCTATACCAAAATATGGTCAACATGTGTACAGGATTTAGACATAAAAGGCAACATCATAGATAAATTGAAAGACCAAAAAAATATCTATCAGATCTATGGGAAGGGAACACATTTATGATCAAATAAGAAATGAATACATTACGAACTGCTTTCTTCAAGAATGAAGGACAAACATTATAGGCTTAAAAAGAATGCGTGATCTAACGCATTCTAAAGAATGCAAGAAATAAAAAAAATTAGCAGATTCATTAGTTACCTTTCTGAAATGTGGATAGGGAATAGTGAATTTCAAATAAGATAAAATGATGAATTTTGATTATATAATTTTATAATTTTCTTTTTGTTCACAAATTCAATATAGTAATTAGAATGGTAGCAAGTAAGTTGGAAAAAGCATTTATAGCAATTTCTTTGAAGATGGTGTAATATACAGTCAATGTAACAAATTGATTAAATTTCTATGACTAAGAACCATTCCTCACCAGACACATTGTCAAAGGATTTGAGAAGATAACTTTAAAAAGCAGAAGCCTAGACTATCATTAACCATTTGAATAAATTCTCCAAATCACTAGTAATTAGAGAAATATAGGCTAAAGCAACTTGGAGGTTTTACCTCAAACCAATCTGGCAAAAAAAAGCAACAAAAGGCAAAAATTACAAATGTGGGGGAAAGAAATAGCTATCGAGAAAATATGTACTTGGCAGAAATGTAATTATTTTAAAAAAGCCTTTGATGAAATAAATGTTCATTTGTACTAAAAATCTTTAAAATACAGGCATAGAAAGAATAGAATTTTTTGACAAAAAAGTATGTATCTAAAAGCAAAAGGTAATATTATTTTTAAAGGGAAAAATCTAGAGGCTTTTCTACAAAATATAGGGTTACAACAGTGATGCCTCTAATTTATATTATTTAGGATAATTATAGAAAGATTAGCAATATCAATGATAAAACAAAATCAATATTAAGTTAAAATATATTGAAAAGGAAATATGCTTATCTCCTTATGTCTATGATATAGGAGTTCAATTAGAGCATCCCAGAGAGTGGGTAAGATTGTAGAAGTAGTAGTAGTAGTAGTTGTTGTTGCTGTTGTTGTCCTTTGAATTGAAGAGGACCATTTCCTCATACGTATGAAGAAGCATGACTTGCATATTATATTTATTATAGTGAATGAAATGTTTTGCAAAGACATTGTTCTCCCAGGTTTTTTTCAGAACCATTTCACCCCATGCCCTGATTTAATAGAGACAGGATATCTAGTGAAGTTAAAGATACTGTGGGAGTCTTTGATCTTTTGAATACTATTTTTGTCCAGTATTAGTGAGGTATCACAGCCAGAATAGCCAGGCAAAACATGATTTTCTTGCAACATAATAACCACAACCTGGTACATGCAAACTTGTCACTCTATAGTCTCATCAACATGGCCTTTTCATCTCAGAACTGCAACTACACTACCCATAGAACCCAAAGACTTTAGTTTCTCAGAAGCTGCCAAAGGTTCATGGACTGCTAGTTAGCATCATTTATGGTCAGAACCACAACAAGATATGATCATTTTCTAACCTTCAACTTTCATTCTTGATTAATGAAAACATTATTGGCTAATGTTTTCCCTTGGGGCCATCTTGCACTAGTCCAAGAATTTCAGCTGTCTCTGCCATTCTAGATTCATGGATCTGAATGTGCGAAGGTAGTAAAAGAGAGACATACAGACAGACAGACAGACAGGCAGAGACAGACAAACAGACAGACAGAGAAAGAGAGAGAGAGAGAGAGAGAGAGAAAGAGGGAATTAATAATAATATTATCCTGGAAATTAGCAATATGGAAAACATATCTACTAAAAGCAGTAGTGTCTGATTCAAGATAAATTACTTGAAAGAGAAACTACTTCAAAATATTCAAATTTACTCTAAAATGAATAAAATACAAGAATACATAGTCACATTCAAAACATATGTTAATTCTCTGTAACAATTTCTCCTCCATAGCTTTCACTTCTTTCCATTTGTTCCTTTGGTAAATCATTTCTTTTGTTATTTATTAACTTTAAATTATTTTCAATTTGTGCATAATTTCTTCTAGCAATTTAAATTCATTTAGTGGGAAAGGTTTTCTTTTTCTTGAGGATTGCTATAGGTGTATAGGAATTAATCTTTTCTTCCAGTTTTCTATCTTGGACATGCCTGACTTCAAATATCTACTTTCTTATTTCTTAATATTTTGTTTTTATCTCTCTCTGTCTGTCTCTCTCCCTCTTTTTTTCCTCCGCCCTAAGTCTTTTTATCTCTTTTATCTATATCTATCTGTTTATCTGGCTATGTATATATGTATCTATTTATGTATAGATTTATCTAGGTATCTAGCTAGTTATCTATCTATATATTTATGTTTAGTTATTTTCCAGCAGTCTGCCTTGGGCAACCCAACACTGAAACCTAACTGGGAGCTCTATTAATGCTGAAAATATGTTTTGTTTTTTTTGGCTGATCCCTCCCAGTTTTATGGGTGATGACTGAATATCTGTTCATGATACATTCCATTACAAATTCCATGACCTGTTGCCTGTAATTCAAATATAAATCTATTGGATAAAAAGATGGTCCACTGTAGTTTCTTCTTTGACTTCCCATTAACTACATGGTCTAAATGTAGAACTTTGTGCTAGAACAGAGATGGAAAAATATTTTTCTGTCAAGGATAATTTTGATATCTATAACATCATCAAAAACTCAATTTAGAAATTAGCCTGCTGTATTTGGTCAAGCAATTATATCGGTTTCAGGTGAAAATATGTGAAAGTTATTACAATCTAAAAATTAACACTATAAATGAAACAGAAAAATGCATGAAAGATGAAAATAATGCTATTAATAATCACAACAGCCTTGTCTCATTAAAAGTTTTCTAATGCATATATAAAATATGCACTAGAATATATTATTTAAAGTTATATAAATATATTATTAATTATAAACTTACAAATTTATTTATAAATTTAAAATACAAAAAAGTTATATGTGAAATATTGTCATGATATCTATCATTAACTATATCTATTAGCAAAATCACAAACATGAACCAAAGATCAAATGTAAGAAGATCAATCTGTAGTATCTCTAATACCTTAATTTATTATTAAAAAGCTCTTTAAAATAAAATAGTAGACATTATCTGTTGCATGAGATTTTTGTTTTTGTTTTTTTATAAGGCTTTTTGCAAGGCAATGGGGTTAAGTGGCTTGCCCAAGGCCACACAGTCAGGTAATTGTTAAGTGTCTGAAACTGGATTTGAACTCAGTACTCCTGACTCCAGGGCTGGTGCTCTATCCACTGCACCACCTAGCCATCCCTGTTGCATGAGATTTTCATAATACTTCATAGATATTATTTTGTTTGATCATCATGACAACTGAATAGGTAAAAGATGAACAGTATTTTTGTGGTAAATTTACAGAAAAGGATACTAGTCATCAGAAAGGTCGTCATTTTTCTGTAGTTACACAGTGATAGATGCAGTATTCAATATATATTTCTTTTTACCAGTGAATGTTCTTTTCCTTATACATTTAAATTGAAACAAATCTCCTTACGTGCATACACACACACACACACACACACACACACACACACACACACACACACTACCTTCTAGAGAACTAAAGCAATAATAACTACATATTATGTGACAATGATTCAAATATTTGAAATTTTTGTCTTCCCTTCTTCATCCATGGTTCCTTTACTCTTTACTTATCTGACATGTTCCACAACCAGGCATGTGTATAACATGTGTGTTTTATTGAATAACTTCAATATACTTTTTTGTTTCCTATTGTTGGAAAATTACTCTCTTTGATTTGTTCTTTTCTGTTCGCAGTTCCTGAAAATAGTTGTGTTCATTTAGATTCTGAACCCACATAAAAAGAAAAATCAGAAGTCATTTATAAAATAAGGTTAGCAACAAAGTCAAGTTTTTCCTGTAATGAGTACAATTAACTTCACCCTTATGCTACTATTCAACCTGGATTCTTATATGGAAATTTTATCTATATGGGCACTAATCCAAGACTAAGAGAATTTGAATGATTATATTCTAGTGTGTATATATATATATGTGTGTGTGTGTGTGTGTGTGTGTGTGTGTGTGTGTATGTGTGTATGTATATATATATATAAATATATATATATATTTATATATCTATCTATATATATATATATATATATCTATATATATATATATATATATATATAACCTGAATGATTATATACTAGTTTAATCCTTTTCACAATATTCATAATCAATCAAAATGGAACAGACTTTAAGCAACTGGTGGAATCATGGTGTGGATTATGGTTGATGCTGTGCATGACTTAGTTGAAGCTGTTAAATTGATTTTGTGAAGAACGCTGAACAAGGAAAACTAGTGAAATGACTAGATTCCCTGCTGAGTTTGTAATTTGTAAACCATGCAATGTTTTTTTAAAACATGACACAACCCTTTTACTATCAATTGTATGCATGCATTCAAAATAAAAAAAAAAATGATTCTTGTTTTTCCCCATGTACAGTTCAGTGACTTGTAATAAAGTCAAAGAGGAATATAATACATTTATTTTTCCCATTACTGAAAAAAATGAGCCTAGTATGTACCCATCCCATATCCAATCAAGACACAAGTGAAATAATGATTATGGAAAACAGGTTTTTTTTTCTTTATCTGAATTAAAAGGAGGGTAACAAGAATAAAAGTATGGTACCATTGAATTAAATATGATTTAATTATTTAATTCCATTACTTGTATAGAAAAGCTATATAATGGAATTTCAAATCCAATATGTTTTATTAACTTATCCAGAGCATGAAAAATATAATTGCTAGACATGTTCAGATAAAGATTATTTGCTCCTGTCTTTGATGCCATTTTTGTCTTAGAATTATGTCCAGATAAGGAACTTCAGTTACCTGAAAGGGTAAGATAACATTTTATTTTTTAAATCTCTTCAGAAATAAATATGTTTACCTTCTTTTTCATGATAGAAAGAGAAACTAAAACCTGCCCTGAAGCATTACATTTTGACAGGTTGTTCTCAAACTGTCTGCAACTCAACCTGTTGTTTCCCCTTGGTGGCCATGTGATCTGGATTTCACATAGCAAAGAGAAATGATACTTCTTTCTCACCCCAATATACTGTCCATAAAGCACTAATAATTATATGATGCCATTTCAACAACATAATCACTATAAAGAAGATTTAGCATGAATTCTTCCTTAGTAAAAAAAAAATTTAAACCACATCTTTCTATATACTCATTTATTTTTACACTAATGCACATTATAATTTTGGCATATCTTCAATTTAGAGCATCTGTTTCTGTGTCAGAATAATGTTCCCTTTCCAGATGGTTTAAAAATATTGACAATGTCTCTCCAGTGTATTTTTCTGACAGTAATGACAAATAAGAAATAGGTCAATGTATTTATTAGTCTTTCTAAGAATATGGAAGATAGTAATTAAGGGCATAATGAGAATCTGGCTGTGCATAATGTTGACTTAAAGTAATCATAATAACCAATGATAGACAAGTTTTACTGAAAATGCTTCTTTTTCCCAATGTCTTTCATTACAATGTTGCTTTTAATTCTTGCATGAAGTTCAAATTTTGTAATTGAATAATAAATTTTATCAGATGTTTTAGTCATATTAGCTGATAGAACAAACTATCATATCTATTTAAAACACTTCTTCACAAATTCACTAATGGGTTAATAAATCATAGGGGAATGAAATTGTATGAAGGGAATCTGTCCTGGCGCAATCAATTGTAAAATGTAGCTAAGCATGTACCATCTGTGAAGGTGCCTCCCCAATTGAAACACCAATATTTCAATTAATAAACATCCAATAATTTTGGAAGCTATCTTCTTTTTCAGGTAATAGAAGACATCTAAAATTTATTTTATTCATCTTTTCTTGATAATATTCTTGGAAAGTGTGGGAAATCTACCTCTTTGCTCAAAATATTTATTTGCTTACTCCCAGAGACATGTAACCATAATCAGTGTACATCAGATTGTGCATTTATAACTCCAATAAGCAAAGGACAAAAATACCTAGAGGTACTTTTTTTAAAACATAGTTGATGTAGAAGATAAGAAAATACTGGGTTAAAAAATTTCATTTGTAATTTTTGTAATAATGTTAAAAAAGCAATCAGAGATTGATGGCATTTTGCAATATAAAAGTTGCCTTTTTTGGAATAGGCAATAAGTGGAATACAAATTATGAGGGTCCTGTGAGCCCATGATTAATTAAAATGTCTTGGCAGATATAATTATATAAGAAATTAACAAATAAAGGTCATTGCTTAGATTCTATTTAAGATATCCTTTATAAAACAGAAATGTTCCTGAGGAAAAAAAAATAGTATTTCCTCCTAATGTTCAATGACATAACCTGAAAAGAAGAGCTATCTAATCCCAGCAGAGAGAATACTTGTAAAAAAGCAATATTGTAAGGAAAGGCATTGTGAAGAAAGTAGTATGAACAGAGGCTCAAAGGATCATAAATTTAGAGTTAGAAAGGACCTCAGAATTTCTGTAGTTCAGCCTCCTCATTTTACACATGCCCCAAAGGAATTAAGTGACTTACCCAGAGTCACATAGATAATAAATAGTGGATCAAGAATTTGAACCCTGGTTGCCCGACAACAAATCCCATGTTCTTTAGGGCAAGTCCAGGGAATAACGAGTCAAACTTACCCTATCTCAGGGCAACTAGGTGGCACAGTGGGTAGAGAACTGAACCTGGAGTCAGGAGGACCTGAGTTCAAATCCAGCATCAGACACTAGATAATAATTACCTAGCTGTGTGACCTTGGGCAAGTCACTTGACTCCATTGTCCTATTCCAAAAAAAATTCTACTTCATAATTTTATTCATTTACTTACTTCAAATAAGGATAAATACAAATATGGTCAAAAAGTGTTTTCTCATCTGTTAAAAGAAAGAATGATACTCAGTAATATCTAGGGCATAAATTTGTTTATTTAATAATAATGAAAATTATGATGAAATAAGTGATCTTATTTGCAAACATCTGCATATTAAAGGTAGGTTTTTGAATGTTTTTCTGAGGGAAAAGAACGAAAAGAAAAGATAAAATATTTTCAAAGTTGGATGTCTGTGTAAGTAAAAAGGATGCTACTGAGAAAAGGAAAAAAATAGAGAAAGCAATAATTATGGCCCTGAAAATAAATTTGATTACAATTTATATAGACCTAACTTTTCTCCATTCCATACTAGGTGGAGACATAGATTAAAATAATTCAATTATCTTGTTATTAGATTAATTTGTTTTTTTTATTAAAGGGACCAATTTAACTATAAAATGGAAATCTATATTTTATGTATTAAATATTAAAAGATACCAACCTGTAAAATCTACCTCTACCCCCATTACATAGAGTATTCAGTGGACTTAAGAAGCAGAGTAAGTAAAATGAAAATCAAATAGATGTTAGTTTCCCATTGGTTTTAATATAACAGACTGAAAAAAATGCCACAGAATATAATCCAGAACTGGAATTCAACATACTTAAATAATGTATGTGTTTCAATTTCTTTCAAATGATTAATTCTCATTTGAAATTGTACTCATGGAAATAATATTAATAAAAACACGATACCATTTGAACCATATTTCAGTTATTCATCTTTCATCTTCCAATCCATAGATGACATATTGGTATGAAACAGTAGTCTCATTTTCTTTATCAAATATATCATGAAGTGAAGAAGGAAGAAAGAACTGTCAACATCACCATCCCACTCTAGCTATACATGCTAAAAAAATCAGGAAAACTTGTTCCAAACAAACAAAATACACTGTCAGAAATCAGGCATAATTATTCTTGCGGTGAAGTGAGAATAGCCTCTTCTTGTGAAACACTATAGGAATTCTAATATAAATTAGAGTCTATCATCACTGGAAATATTTTACTTTTAAATATTATTGTTTAGTTCGGGGGTTTAGTGTCATCTATGCCTTCATTGTGTCATTGGTACTCCTGCTAATAATACTTTTCCTTTAGGAGAGCATTGACATCAATACTTTGCCCAAACAGCACTCGGGCATATTTTTCATATAAAATATTTCAAGGAATCACACTCATAACATATTGAGTAAAATATTGAAAATTGAATTCCACTGCATTCCATTCAAATATCTGTTTTTCCTTTAACCTGGAATAATTTTCTAATATATTTTTACACTGAAGAAATTATAAATGTATACATAAAATTATAAATGCCACTGTCAAAAAGTAAACCTTGAAAAATAACATGCTCCATTAAGTCTAAGAGGGAAAGAATATTACAACTAAATAATATCATTTTAGAAATCAGTTTCCTACTTGCAGTTTCCTACTTGTTTAGTAGCATGGATAGAGACAAGCACATGAAGTCACATAAAAGAAGACTAGAAGGGGGAAAAAAGAATGCACTTCATAAAGGAATTGAAGCAAACCAAAATAAATCTTAAATAATACAAAGAAAAAATAGAAGTGAATTTCTACTTGTTACATCAAAAAAAACTAGAAATCAATAAAGAAGTAAAAGTCAAGTGAATCTTAGATTTCAAAATTCATAGATATTGAGATTTTTTTAGAACCTGGGCAAGTTATTGATGTCACTTTTAATTATCTGGAGAATTTTTATATTAAATATGTTTCTTTTTTAAAATTTTATTTATTTTAGGCAATGGAATTAAGTGACTTCCCAAATCCACACTGCTAGGTAATTATGAAGTGTTGAGACTGGATTTGACCTCAGGTCCTCCTGACTCCAGGACTAGTGCTCTATCCACTGCACCACCTATCTGTCCTCTTAATTAAATATTATCTTGAATATGGTTGTTTTGAAAATGTGACCCTTAAATTTAAGACCTTTTTACCTATGGGGTGCTTACTTAAAAATAATTTCTTCAGTCAAAAACATTATTAAGCACATAAAGAAATGGCAATAAAATAGCACTTAACATTTATAAAAATACTTGAAGATTTTCAAAATGTACATATTTACTATCTCATTCTATCTTTACATCAGTACTTTAAGGTACAAGTTCTATTTTTCCTATTTTTCAGGTTGGAAATAAAATGAATGAGGTTGCATGAATTTCCTCGGTCACATTACTAGTACTAGATAAGGTATATTTGAAATTTGTACCTTCTTGACTCCAACTTATCTCTATTCTGTTAATTCTCCGTTATCTATTGTTAATTTCTCTGCTGACATCTATCAGATGCTGATCTTGCATTTATGACTATCTATTAAACATCTCAAATTGTATGTCTTAAAATCATATTATAAGTCAAATGCCCCAAATTGAACTTAATACTGCTTTTCCCCTAAACTCTCCTGTGCTTCTAATTTCCCTAATACTTCAAACTAAAAACCTAAGAGTCATCCTTCACTTGTATATGCCATTCCCCCTTGTCTCCTCTGATATTTCCACCACCCTGGTGCATATCTGAACTATTTTACAACTGAAATATTTAAATAACCTGTTGGTTGGTCTTCCTTCCACAAGTCTTTTCCCACTCTAGTCCATCTTCTACTCCACTCTCAAGGTGATCTTCCAGATGTGCAAGTCTGACTCTGCTACTCCCTTTCTAAATAAACTACATTGATTCCCTATTGCTCCTTGAATCAAATGTAATCTTCTCTTTGGAATTCAAAGTCTTCCATAACTTGCCCCAATTCATTTTTCTGATTTTCTTACACCTCACATCTCTTGTTCTACTTTATGATCCTAAGATACTGACTTCATTTGTTGTTTATCACATAAGGAAATTTGGTCACCTGACCCCAGAAATTTTCCCTGGATTGTCCTCCATGCTCTTTCTTTTCCTCTCTGAGTTCTAGTGTAAAATTCATCTTCTAAAGGAAGCTATTCTTCATCTTTCTTAATTCAAATGCCTTTCCTATTGTTTTTTGCAATTTATTTTATAGTTTGTAAATAATTGCTGATTTGCTTCTGCATAAGATTGTGAGCGTTTTTAGGAAAAGCCTTTTCCCTCAATTTGTATCCCCAGCACTTAGTACACTATCTGATCTATAGCAGATGCTTAGTGAATGCATGTTGGCTGACTTACTATGATGTCACCTGAGTTCCCTCACCCATTTCTATGTGACAGACTCTACCTAAATTCTGGGCATATAAAGAAAGTCATAATCAATCCTGACTCATGTACTTTCAAGGTGGAACTTACAATTTTGAATGAAGCTTCTAAAAAGATTCTAAAGTGACAGAATACTCAAAAACATACAAACAAAAAACAAAAAAAAAATAACCCAGCAAAATAACTTTTCATGGAGATATTTTGGAGGAAATTTAGGAGATTTTGTCTCATGTGAATAAAAGAGGAATATAGCCCAGAGGCAGGGGACAGTGAGAGGCTAAGCAAGCCAGCAGTGAAGGTCACAACCCTAACACAGAGAACAAGGTTTGAACCTGGGAATGATGGTGTGGTGTTGAGCTATCATAATACTAGAAACACTGAAGTGGAAAGCCAGGGACTAGATCCTTGAATTATAGCACAAAAATCTTGGGGCTATATATGCTGTACTACAGTTTCATAGTTCAACTATCAAAAAAAACCCCCCACAAAATTGTGATAAGCATTGACAGCTACAATTCTGAAAGGGACAATGAAAACACCATCTCAGAAGAGGAAAGAAATGTTGAAAGGCCTATGTGTAGCCTCCAAAATCACCTCTTGGAAGAACTTAAGAAGTGTATTATAAACCAAAGAAAAGAGGAAGAAGAAAAATGGATAAAAGAAATGTGAATCAAAGAGCAGCTAGGTGGCACAATGGATAGAGCATTGACTTTGAGTCAGGTAGAAATGAGAATCATGTAGCAGAATTATGTAAAATTGACTGAAGAAAACAATAACATTAAGAGTAAAATTGACTAATTTGTAAAAGAATAATAACTCATCTAAAAGTAAAGTAAACTAAGTAGAAAAAGAAACACTAGAATTAATTGAAAAAAAAATAAAATCCTGAAAGCTAAAATCAGACAAATGGAAATGAATGACTCTATGAAACTTCAAGTTTCCATCAAACAAAACCTTAAGACTGGAAAAACAGAAGAAAACATTCCTAGTCCACACATTCTCAACATATGCTGCAATTAGTGGTTTGCAATTTTTTGTGAAACATCCAGTTTTGGATCAGTATGACAATGAAATTTCAATAGGAACAAGATTGTAGATTTAAGATATGAAAGTTGGATGACTTTTCTTTAAACTCCAAATATCAGAGATGAGTAACAGAGTGAACACATAACAAGGGCAGGTAATCTGTCATATCCATGCTATTGTCACAAGGAAATTGCCATTGGATGATATTGAATTTTTCACCATCACTGACAAAAATGAAAAAATGAAAGATCACAATTATATGGGAAAAGTAAGTTATATACAAACATGTGTATGTGCATTCTTACATTTTTCATTCTAGAGGCAATATATACTTATTAACATGACATCAATATAGACATCATGAAAATGTCCATAAAGACATTACTAACACTCATTTGAAGCAGTATGATCAAAGTTTCAGACTGTCAAGAAGAAAACTTACTTTTAAAATGAAAAAGGGGGGAAAAGTTAATACTGTGAAAAGTTTTGAGTGCATATATATATATATATATATATATATATATATATATATATATCAACTTATGTAGTCAACAGTAGGGAATGTTGAAAGATGAAAAATCATATGGAAAAGAAAGAATATTTTCAAGCAGTAAGAATGACATGACCACATTGTTAAACAAAGAAATTGAATGTTAAATGAATCAGTGAAATTCACATTTGTGTTTTAAAAAAGCAAGCATTTCTATATAAGTTCTCAGTATCTCTCTCCCTCTGTGTGTGTGTATGTGTTGTTGCATGTGTGTATGTGCATGTTTTTGAGAGAGACAGAGACAGACACAAAGAGAAAGACAGACAGAGGGAGAGGGAGAGGGAGAGGGAGAGGGAGAGGGAGAGGGAGAGGGAGAGAGAGAGAGAGAGAGAGAGAGAGAGAGAGAGAGAGAGTAGTAGTAGTAGTAAGGCAGCAAACAGCTGTGGAAAAAAAAAACAACCTTAGCATTCTGTACTTGACTTTGACAGAGTTGACTGTCTGTGCAAAGTGAATATTTAGTGCTGCAGCTGGCATTGTTACTGATTGAAGAACTACTTATTTCACTAAGTGCCTACTTTCCTGGAAATTTGTCTCAGTGCCTTCCACACAATTTATCTCTTATCCTAGTGAAATTTCCTTCCTCTCTCTCCCACCTTTTATAGACAGCTTAGAGATACATGCCTAATATCAGTAGAATATAGTGAAAAAGTATGTTCACAGGGAGAGGGAAAATGCTCTGTATACATGAATCTTCCATGGCGGTCTTAGTTGATAACTGCATAGACTGACTTGTGTGACAAAGAGAATTCAGTTGCAGGATTCAAATACCCTGTATTTCTCTAGATATTCAGATAAGATTGTCAAAATCTAAATTATGTATGTGCGTGCTTTTGAGAGAGACAGAGACAGAGACAGACATAAAGAGAAAGACAGACAGAGGGAGAGGGAGAGAGAGAGAGAAAGAGAGAGAGAGTAGTAAGGCAGCAAACAACTGTGAAAAAAACAACCTTAGCATTCTGTACTTGACTTTGACAGAGTTGAGTGTCTGTGCAAAGTGAATATTTCTTTTATGAATAATTGAGAATAGAACTTGATTCCCAAAAATAATTTTTAAAAATGTATATACATATATATATATATATATATACTTATACATATATGTATACTAAATACATGCATACATATTATACATACATATAGTGGTAACAAGAGGAGAAAAGGCAGAAAGCAACTGAAATTAGAGCATTACCCACATTTATAAGAGAAAGAATCAAGATTTAAGATTACTTTGGGAGTTGTTTTAATCTATTCATAAGTTTCAAGAGTTTAAATTTTATTTGTGAAATATTGAAGAAGCCAATAAGAAATTAAGTTCAGTTATGCTTGCAGGAAACCAGATGTGATGATTTAGATTATTCTTATCTATTTACATGGTAAATATAGTTTTGACTTGAAATCCAGACTCTTAAAGATGACATTCAAGAGTTAATTTAGTGTACATTATTGGGACTTATTCTACAGGGCAAAGTAGAAAAAGAAGACTGTATTGGTGAAAATGTGCATTTTATAATTAGGTTAAGATCTAAATATCTGTCACTCCATGAATCTCCTATTACATAGAAATATCATCTGGAATTCACTTTTCTGGTTTCCAAAAGAGGTTAAATGTCAGAATGATTAAAAAAGGTGTAAAACTTGAGGTATACATGAGGGGGGACACTGTAAAGGTGGAATTAATAATAATATCAATGACTGAATAGAGAAGGAGAAGTTTTGGAGAATGTGATGAAATCCCGAAAGAGAATGATGCAGGCTAAATGAAATGAAGGGGGAAAAAAGTCTCAAATAAAGGGGTAAAATGTTCATGAAAAAACTGAGGAGTGGGAGAAAAAAAGACTCAAGATAAAAGAAAATGTGATTCATAAGGCAAATGAGAAAAAAGTAATTAAATCAAATTTTACTTTTTCTTATTTATCTTATCAATCATTGTTAAGAGATTGTTAAGAGAAGGAAAACGTATTTGTCTATGGCTTTCAGGGTAGGGTAGGATTTACTAAAGCATCTAACTGTGTGTTAATAAGATGTTAATGAGGTGAGATGCAATCATGTATGCAAAGAGCAATTTGAAAGTCTGACTGAAGAACCTTATTTCAGTAACTTGAGAATACAGAAAGTTTTTCAGTGATTTGCATCCAGAACATGATGTTTACATTTCTGCCACAGTCAAATATCTACCATCTTTGTATACATAAGGTGATCTGCTCTCTCAGAAGGGATGAAACGTATCAAGGAACTATTCTCAATATTCCAGATTACCAGGAGTAATAAGAAACTCTTAAAAATAGAATTGATTACTAAATATAAAAAAATGGAGAAATGAAAGGATCTAAAAATCAAGAGAGAAATCTTACTTTCCTTACGAGAAAGGCATGTAAAATAATGAAGTATGGAGAAGGAGGAAGAAAAAAAACAAGACTACTGAATATCTAAGACTTAAAATGATATATAAACTCTGCTTGAAGATGAACAAATAGATCTATAGACACTCTCAGGTGGGCATCGAGTAAAAGTCATAAGAAAAGAAGAGATGAATAGTAGTGGCTGGTATTTCATTGCTGAAGGATAATGAGAATAGATGTGAGAACTTGTTGAAGAAAATTAATCTCTGTCTTCCAGCTTCCTCAACTGACAGAAAAGAATACAAATAGCTTGCACTTCTTAGATCTGTTGAGTGAGGCTCAAATGAGACAATATTTGTAAAATGCTTAGCACAGTGTTGGTACATTTTGCTTACTAAATGCTTAATTATTACCATACTCATCAGTTGTAAACCTGATAGCAGAAATAGCTGAGATTGTCATCTCTCCAGAATATGCATCAGAGAATAGATAACATTCCAGAAGGAATGTAGAAAATATTGGATAATAAACTGAAGAGAATAGAAAAATAAATGGTTTTTTCACCTCAAAAGATGAGATTCAGAAGAGTTTGTAAAAGCATTTGAGAAAGGTACAAGTGAACAGTTGATTAAGAAGGTGGTATTTTTTAATGATATTTGAGTTTCTGAACTATGTCTAAAAACAGGAAGGTCAGAATCCTGGACCCTATTGGACTGAAGTTAATATGAATTTATAATAATTGAAATGCCTTAAGTCTTTTGAATGAATTCAAAAGGTCTTTGAAACCAAAATGGAAGATATGAGGAGAAAACCATGTATTTCTCTATCTCTATTAATGATGTCTGGTGCCCAAGCATACATTTCTATGTATCTATCACCTATGTATCTTAATTCAACTCTCTCTCTCTCGATATATATATATATATATATATATATATATATATGTATATATATGTATATATATATGTGTGTGTGTGTGTATTCCATATGTATTTATGTATATATATGTGTGTGTGTGTGTGTGTGTGTGTGTGTGTGTGTATTGAATGGATACATTTATCTGTTTGTCTATCTATTTGTATATACCAATACATTGCTCTATACATGTATGCATTTATGTGTATATATGTAAATGTATATGCCTTTATATCTGTATATGTATGAATGTGAATGCATTTCTCAATATGGATATCTGCTTATCTAAATATCAGTGTTTTTATATAGGTATGTGGGTATGTGTGTGTATTTATTTTTTGTAGATTGTCTTTCATATATTTCTCTGTCTTAGCTATATTATAGCAAAAGTAATTGAGTTGTAAAAAGTTCATGTTAAGACAAAATGCAAAGTTCTGTGCACAAATGTCCGAAGAATAATCAGTAGTTAAGTTGAAACAGAAGTTTTGATAAAAGGAGTAAATTTAAATTCATGGATGCCTTTTATAATTGGTGAAATGAGATCTATGACTAGCATATGGATAGCTAAGCATAACTTATTCAAAAATAGAGAATAAGGAAAAGGGGGTAGGAATATTTACTATTCTAATTGAATATGTAAATATATATAAATATATATGTATATATAGCTAAATGAGAAAAACTGAGAAGTAGAGGAATTATGTGGAAAGAAAGAAGACAAAATTTAGGTACAGGTCAGTTATGGTTAAACAAAGGACATTTTTGTCTTTGAAATATATTACAGACCCTCTTGGCAGATAAAGGTAATAAATGAATTCAGAAAAATGGTCAAAAACATGACGTACTTGTAGGTATTTCAATTATTCAGATTATATATTTTCATTGGTTGCTTGAAATAATTTCATCCTTCTAAATGTAATAGTGGCAATAAAGAGAAATTCTAGCCTTAATATAGTTGTTGAATTGAAAAAAATGAACTTGGGGTGAGTGATGCCTCTCTAATAGAGTTTATGATAGAGAAAGAAGAGGAAGCTGGAAGTATGACATACATCAAAAATTTAGGGAGAAAATATTTTTAAAAGGTGTAGAGGATGCATCCATTGCAGCAAAATGCTGAGGAGAAAAGAACCCAGGACAGAAAGGAGATCTCAAATATAAAATTCTGAAGATACAAATGGAAATATTTATGATTGGGGCAGCTAATGGGACAGTGGATAGAGCACTGGCCATGGAGTCAGGAGGACCTGAGTTCAAATTTGATCTCAGATATGTAATTACCAACTGTGTGACCTTGCTTTGCAAACACTTAAAAAAAAGGAAATGTTTATGATGAATAAGAAAAAGGACAATTATCTGAAAAGACTTTGTGAATGCCTGAGAACTCACCAACTAACTCAGAATTTCTAAATCTTTGCATGGATAATATGGAAAAATGTTTTGTGGTACTTCATATTTCTTGTTTTTGTTTTAATGGCAGGAAGGAATGGAGACAGAAAGATAATTTGCTACGCCAAATTTTAAAATGAATGTTAAAATAAATAAGGACAATTAATAAAACAAAGACATATAAAGAAATAAAAACATAGAGCAGGTAAAAAATTAATATAAAGGTTTGATATTACAGGGTGAAATGCTATAAGGAATATCAAATTTCAGAATAATCTGAGTTTGTCAAGGAAAGCTAAAGATATCAAAAAATTCTTGTTTTAAAAGGTTTATTTGGAACCAAAAATAAGTATAAAAGAAAAGTTAGAAATGATCCTAAGTGCTGGGTTTAAAGTGAGGTGAAGACAGAATTATAACTAACAACAGAAAGACAGCAGAGATATTTGAATCTTATTGTGCTCCTATTTATTTGACAAGAATGACCCATTAACTGGAAATAATAGCTCAATATTGACTAATAGGGAATAAATTATAGCATGAAAATATGCATTTGCAAGGCATCAGTTCCAGATGACTTAAATTCTTGGAAATTAAGAAAAACTGGTGGATATGATTACTGAGTAAATGACATTTCTATTTAAAAATCTTAGGGAACAAAGACAGGAAAGGGCAAAAGTTATGCCACTTTTGAAAAAATGGAAAGATACAAATATAAATCAATGATCTTGACTCATTATTAATTTCTAGAACCACTTATTAAGGAGAAAGATGGTGAAAATTAAAAAGAAAAGATGCTATATCATCTATTGTTTAAGAATAAAGCACCCCAAACTAAACATAATTGTCTATTTTGACAGGTTTTTCAGTTGTTATGTCAGGAAATGAAATAGATTCAGTATGCACGTTTTTAGTAGGTATTTGACAGAATCTCCTATTCTATCCTTATAGGAAATATGGAGAAAAATGATATACAGAAAAATAGATTTCTGTGGTTTGGAACTTATTGAAAGCCATATCAAGAATGTAGTCATTGAAAAGTCTCAAGCATCTCTATTTGGTCCTGTGATGTCTAATATTTTAACCATAAATTCATCAACATGCTGATCAAATGTACATCACCATATAAAACTGAAAAGAATACACAACAATTTTGGTGGTACAATCAGGATCCATAGGAAATATATAGACATTGGACTGAATCTAGGAAGATTAAAAATAATACTGATATAACAAATATTCATGATGGTCTCATCCTAGGGTAGGCTACTTACAGCTTCTATGAATTCTAGGGGTTTTTTTTCCTTATTTTAATGAAATTGGCTTAAACATCCATTCTAAGTTTATTCTCCCAACACTTAGCTACCACTGACAAGCATACCTCTTTCAACAAATAATTGGCAACAATTAGTTTTCACAAAGTTTTAAGAAGATAAATGTAGACACAACTTCTGAAGTAGAGGCAAAATGATGGTGCAAAACTAACATGTTCCTGGAGCTTGTTCCAATACAACTTTAAATGAAGTCTCTACAGAGACCAGAAACCTAAATATCTCACAAAAAAGAGTGAAATAAGTTCTCAATTCAAAAAAATCATTAAATATGTTCAATAAAAATCTGCCACTTATAGAATAAACGGGGAATATGGCTCAGTGTAGGTAGGATTGTGGGACAAACTGCAGGAGACTCTGAGTCACATTGCAGCTCAGGTCCCAGTTCAGTAAAAGCTTAATAGCAGATCAACTGGGAGGGCCCCTTCCCTAAACAAAGTCTGAGACCTAGAAATGCTGGGGGGAAACAAACAAGACTGAATTGGGAACAAATAACTACAAAAATAATATCAAGGCATAAAGGAGGAAACAAAGCTCTGCATGGGCAACAGGTGAACTCCATACTAAACACCTTTGCAAGTGATAAGCCAGGAATCAGATCCCAGTCCCAGCACAAAAAACCTTGGAACTATACTCCCTGTACCTCAGGAGCAGAGCTCAACTATCAAAATAAGAAAAAAAAAACAAAAAAAGAGTGCTAACAATAGAAAACAACTGTCCAGATAGATATGATAAAAATGCCATCTCCAAAGACAACAGTGACAAATTGCCTAGATTTGAGTTCTCAAAGGAGTTTATGAATTGGTTTAAATCCAAAATTTCATGGAAGATCTCAAAAAGGATTTTTAAAAATCTTATTTATTTAAGGTAATGAGGTCAAGTGACTTGCCCAAGGACTCACAGTTAAGCAATTATTAATTGTCTGAACTCAGGTCTGCCTAACTCCAGAACCAGTACTCTTTCCATTGCACCACTGAGCTGCCCCTCAGAAAAGATTTTTAAAACCAAAGAAGAGAGAAAGAAGAAAAATGGGAAAAAATGAGAATCATTCAGGAGAATATGAAAAATTGACTGAAGAAATCAACTCCTTTGAAAGTAAAAATGAACAACTGGAAAGAGAACACATTTCAATAAAAAATTAAAATTAGCCAACTGGAAAAGGAAATTAGAATTAGACAAATGGAAATTAATGACTCTATGAGACACCAAGATTCCATCAAATAAAAGTGAAAAGCTGAAAAGATAGAACAAAATATAAAGTACCTTTTAGGAAAAACAAATGGCCTGGAATATAGATCCTGGAGAGAGAATTTATGATTTTTTGGTCTGCCTGAAATCCTTGATCTAAAAATAGAGCCTAGAAAATATCTTTCAGGAAACTCTCATGGAAACTGTCTAATATTCTAGGATGAGGAAAAATGTCAAAAGAATCCACAGAACACTTATAGAAAGTGACCCCTGAATAAAAAATTCCAAGGAATATTGTAGACAAATCATGGGATTCTCTTTTTTTGTTGTTTTTGTTTTTGCAAGGCAATGGGGTTAAATGACTTGCCCAAGATCAAACAGATAGGTAATTATTAAGTCTCTGAGGTCAAATTTGAATTCATTTCCTCCTGACTCCAGGACTGGTGGTCTATTCTATTCACTGTGCCACCTAGCTGCCCCTAAATAACTAGATTCTTGTTTTTAATTTATGAATTGGCAATGGGGCTAAATGACTTGCCCAAGGTCACACAGCTAGCAATTATCAAATATCTGAGGCAAATTTGAACTCAGGTCCTTCTGATTGTAGGATTGCTGTTCTATCTACTGTGCCATCTAGCTACCCCCAGAATTCTGAACTAAAGGAGAATTCAGTGTGAATTTAGGTGAAGACACAGCTTTAACCTTAAAGGATCAGAAGGCCTGGAATATAAAATTTCAGAGGGCAAAGTTCCTTGGATTCCAACCAAGATTAGCTGTCTTGTAAAATTCAACTTATTCTTTCAGGGGAAAAGATGGATTTGCAATAAAATAGAGGACTTCCAAAGTTTTCTGATAAAAACACCAGAATGGAACAGAAATTTTAATTTTCCAATATGAAACTCAAGAGAAGCATTAAAAGGTAAATGGAAAAGGCAAGGGACAAAAAGATGCTAGTCAAGTATAATAAACTGTATACATTCCTCAAGGGAATATAATACATGTAACTCGTGAGAATTATATTTATCTGAGGATAGTAGAAAGAAACATACTTAAGAGAGATGGTATGGATATAGGATGACCTTGAAAGTGTTAGGACTTTAGCTAATAGCTTAGCTAATGAGAATTGAAAATAGTTGCAATGGATGCACTTAGAGTATTTGAGAATAAATGGATAATGAAGCAATTTTGATTACAAGGGTGGTAGTTTCTATTAGGATAGTAGAAGGGAGAATACATAAGTAAATTTTGTAGTGAAATTACTTTACTAGATATTTTAGTTAACTTTAGTTACAGTACAATAGGGAGAGAGGGAACAAGGGTACTTAGAAGGACTGAAGCCAAATAAATCTTGAACTGATATTGCCTTATGCCATACTTCAGTTTATAAAGGTTGGAATGATATAGTTGGAGTACTATATGGATAGGGGGAGAGAGTGTACTTAGAGAAACTAAATATGAATAGATAATGAAGAGATTTTGCTTTGCTTTATACTTTGACTATAATTGGAGGGAGTATGATTGGGGAGAGATATAAATAACTCATGAAATTATTTTGTTTGTTTGTCACCCGTGGGTAAGGGGAAGGAGGGAGGGAAGAGAGAGTGGCAGAGAAATGTCTAACTCATAAATTTGCAAATGAATAAATGCTGAAAAACTGTCATAACATACAATTTAAAAAATAAAATAAAATTTCAATTAGAAAAGAAGAAAAAAAGAAGATAACATGTGAACAAAATATGAGTATTTGACCCAAACATCTTGAGTACAACTCTTTCTTATTGACTTTCAGAAAGAATAGGCTCATTTAATATAGTTTATACATGGCAGTAGTTTCACCAAACTTATGTCTAAATGTGACATTCTGCCACTTTGTTGACTCCCAAAGGTTTCCTCTCATGGCTTCAATGCTAAACTATTTTTAAAACCTTTTCCTGTACTTCCAGATAACTTAGATACTGAAACACAGCTGGTTCACTCACATGACCTTTATACAAACACACCAAATTTCTTCACCCAAAAGCAAACAACAAAGACTAAGACAAATAAGAGGTGAACATTCACAGACACACATTGCCTTTGATGGGGTGAAAGTCAAATGCTTTGAGTACATTGTTTCTCAGAATGTGGTCCAACAGAAAATTGCCTGAAATAAAGTGATCCAAAAAGAGAGGGGGTTCAAGGTTAACTAAGACTGTTTGATTGTCCCAAGCCCTTTATTCTGTATCCAGTGACTGCCAGTCATGAGACTTCTACTCAAAATGTAGTTAGCAGATTAAAACCAGTTTCAAAATGTTTATGTGTGTGTGTGTATGTGTGTGTATGTTTCAAAGGGTTTCTGAATTAATCTTAAGACATCTATTATGAGGTCTCAAATTCATGTCGCCACCCACCTTGTGAATAAACTTCAATGATTTTCTCTCACACCCAGGATCAGATATAAAACCCCCTCTTCTATCAAATCAATCTTTCTATTAAATCTAATCATCTACTCATACCTTAATCTTTTTCACAAAATTTGTAATCCATTGACCCTGGCCTCCTTGTTTGCCCCCTCACAAGATACTCCATCTCCTTGCTGAGAATTTTCAGTGGTTATCCCCTAGAGTTGAAATTCTCTCCTGTTATGCCTAATTCCTCCCTTCCCTGACTTCCTTCAAATCCTATGTAAAATCACATCTTTTATAGTTAGGATTACTCAAATTCCTTTAATACTAATACCTTTCTTCTCTAAATTATTTCATGTAAATATATATGCATATATATATATATACATAAACAAGCAAAAGGATAGATAAATGTAAAATCTTTTTGTTAACTCTGAGATCCTTGATAATAGAGACTATTGCTTGCTTTTGTTTCATCACTCTTTTTAAATGCTCGATACTTAGTTAATACTAGCACAAAGCATGCACTTGTATTGTTGATTTTATTTGACTTTCCAGTGTACCTCCATTATATGTCATAATTACTTATCTTAAAACAGACATCCTGGCACTTTTCATGTGTAGAAATGCTTCAGTGTCACCTTGTTCATATTCATAAGGATTAGGCTCAAGATCATTCTGTCATTACAGAAATAAATGTTGTCTTACATATATTTTAAACATAGTTTAAGAAATACAAATAAAATCATATTCAGAGAATAGTTTATCTGCAAAAGAACTTGTTTTTTGGTAGACTAAAATTGTAATGTGAGTCAATAGTGAGATATGACAGCTAAAAATCAAGTGTGATTTTGGACAGCATAAAACAGGCATTAGATCAAAGAAAAACCCCATCTGAAATAATTGTGTTTGGCATTAAGAACCACATTTTAGTAAGATAATTATTAAACTATAAAATATCCACTGGAAGGCAACTGGAATGCTATAGGGTCTCAAATTCATTATACATGAGGATTAGTTGAAGGAAGTGTAGATGATTTGCCTGGAGAAGAAAAAAAGACAGGTAATATGTTAGCTGTTTTTAAATATATGGAACATGAGAAAGAATTAGTATTAGTATTAGAATTTTTCTGTTTGACTAACAATAGGAGAAACAGGAATCAATGCAGGACCCTACTAAAAAAATTTAGGTTTAACTAAAGAAGAATATGGACCTATTAACACATAAAATCAGTTTCTTCAGGAAATAATGGATTGATTATCATTGTCTTCAAGTTGATACCAGATGAGTATGTAAGAGATTGTGTTATTAAAGGTATATAATGGTCAATTATGTGCTCATTTAGAGTTCACTAAGATTACTTCCAACTTGGAACTAAGGTCATTAAATGATTTTGTCATTTTTAGGAGACATAGGTAAAAATAAGAATACAGAACAGATCTCTGATTTCAAAGGCTTAGAAATGAGAAAATTCTAGTAATATAAGTGCAAGATTCCCCTGAAAAAGTCAGAGAATTTCATGGAATACTGAATACCCACATATTTGAGAAAAATGCTTAAATACAGAATTTTGGTTCTGAACTCCACTAGCTAATCACTCTTTAAGCTATCTGTTTCTCTATCCAGACAACTATATACACTATATTTAGCAGCAATTTTAATAGTAATTGGCTTATTATACTATTTTCTAAATTAATATTTAGAGTGTTAATTAACTAAATTTCAATGGGATTATGATCATGCATATTTTTAAAGAGTAGCAATTAATAATAGATACTGATTACATATTTTTTGCTAAATGTATTCATGTTAAAAATTACCAAAATACTTGACTACATCTTAGAGAAAAAAAATACCCTTGAAAGTGAGGGATGGGGGTGGCTAGGTTGCACAGTGCATAGAGCACCAGCTCTGGAGTCAGGAGTACCTGAGTTCAAATGTGACCTCAGACATTTAATATTTACCTAGCTGTGTGGACTTGGGCAAGCTACTTAACTCCATTGACTTGCATAAACAAAAACATAAAGTGAGGGAGGGAGCAGAGCCAAGATGGTGGCATGAGCAAAGACTTTCCTTAGAACTCTCCCTAAAATATTTGAAAAGTGTTAAAATCATGATGCCATCTAAATTTTCTTTTCTTTTTTTAGTAAGATTTTTATTTATATTGAGTTTAACAATTTTCCCCCTAATCTTGCTTCCCTCTCCCCCCACCCCACACAAAAGGCAGTCTGTTGGTCTTTACATTGTTTCCATAGTATACATTGAGTTAAGTTGAATGTGATAAGAGAGAAATGATATCCTTAAGGAAGAAATAACAAAATAACATAATAAGATAAAGGTTTTTTCCCCTAAATTATAAAGATAATAGTCTTTCATATTTGTTCAAACTCCACAATTCTTTCTCTGAAGACAGATGGTATTCTCCATTGCAGATAGCCCAAAATTGTCCCTGATAGTTGCACCGATGAGATGAGCAAGTCCATCAAAGTTGACCATCATCCCCATGTTGCTGTTAGGGTATCCAGTGGTTTTCTGGTGCTCCTCACCACCCTCAGCATCAAGTTTATTCAAATCCTTCCAGGCTTCCCTGAATTTTCATCCCTCCTGGTTTCTAATAGAACAATAGTACTCCTTGACATACATACATATATACATATATATTTGTGTATATATGCATATATATACACATATATATGTACACACACACACACACACACACACACACACACACACACACACACACACACACATAGTTTGTTAAGCCATTCCCCAATTGAAGGGCATTCACTTAATTTCCAATTCTTTGCCACCACAAACACAACTACTATGAATATTTTTGTACAAGTGATGTTTTTACCCTTTTTCATAATTTCTTCAGAGTATAGATCCAGCAGTGGTATTTCTGGATGTAAGGGTATGCAAATTTTTTTTTGCCCTTTAGGCATAATTCCAAATTGTTCTCCAAAAAGTTTGAATGAGTTCACAGCTCCACCAACAATGTATTAGTGTCCCAGATTTCCCACATCCCTTCCAACACTGATCATTGTCCCTTCTGTTCATATTGTCCAGTCGTAGAGGTGTGACCTCAGAGATGCTTTAATTAGAATTTCTCTAATAAGTAATGATTTAGAGCAATTATTTATTTGATTATGGGTTACTTTCATTTCCTCATCTATAAATTGCCTTTGAATGTCCTTTGACCATTTGTCATTTGGGGAATGGCTTGGTTTTTAGAAATTTTACTCAGTTTTCCATATATTTTAGAAATGAGTACTTTATCAGAAATATTAGTTGCATATAACACTTGATGGTTTCAGATAGATACTGCTTATTGTTCAAAGGAACAATTCATTTATTTCTTACAATCTAATCTTTTTAGTAGGAATCGGTGCTGTATTTTGTCAAATGCTTTTTCAGCATCTATTGATATAATCATAGGAATTCTGATAGGGTTCTTATTGATTTAATTAACAATACTGACAGTTTTTCTAATACTGAACCAAACCTGCATTCCTGGGATAAAACCTATTTGGTCACAATGTATTATCCCAGTGATAACTTCTTGTAATCATTTTGCTAAGATGTTATTTAAGATTTTTGCATCGATGTTCATCAGGGAGATAGGTCTATAATTTTCTTTCTCTGTTTTAACTCTTCTTGGTTTAGTTATCAGCACTATGTTGGTGTCATAGAAAGAGTTAGGCAGAGTTATGTCTTCACCTATTTTTCCATAGAGTTTATATAGAATTGGAACAAATTGTTCCTTAAATGTTTGATAGAATTCACTTGTGAATCCATTTGGCCTTGGAGTTTTTTCCCATGGAAGATCAGAACACGCACTCAGAAGATGGCAAAGTCCAAGTTTCTATATCGAAAGCTTCCAAGAAACATAAGAATTATGTTCAAACTATGGCAAAGCTCAAAAAATATTTTGAAAATCAAATAAGGAAGGTAGAGGAAAAATTGGGAAGAGAAATGAAAGAGATGCAGAAAAAAAAACATGAAAACAGATTCAACAGCTTGATCAAGAAGATCCAATAAATTGCTAAAGAGAACAACTTGCTAAAAACCAGTTTAGGTCAAATGTAAAAAGCAGACCAAAAAAGTTAATGAGGAGAATAATGCCTTAACAAGTAAAATTGGCCAGATGGATAAGGAGATAAGAAAACTCTCTGAGGAACCCAAATCCTTCAAATGTAGAATGGTACTAAAAGAAGCCAATGTCTTTGAGATGAATCAGAAAACAATAAAACAATATCAAAATAATGAAAAATAAGAAAGTGTGAAAAAACCAAATGATCTGGAAAACAGATCCAGAAGAGACAATTTAAAAATTATTGGGATTCTTGAAAGTCATGATCAGGGAAAGAGCCATGACCTCATTTTTTTTAAAGAAAGATTTTATTTATTTTGAGTTTTACAATTTTTCCTGTAATCTTGCTTTCTTCCCACTACCCCCTAGAGAAGGCAGTCTTTTATCCTTTACATCAATTCCAATGTAAAGAGAGAGAGAAATCATCTCCTTGAGGAAGAAAAGTAAAGTATAAGAGATCGCAAAATTACATAATAAGATAATGAGTTTTTTCCCTAAATTAGGTCTTTGTTCAAAGTCCACAATTCTTTCTCTGGATACAGATAGCTCAAAATTGTCCCTGAATTTTGCACTGATGGAATGAACAAGTCCATCAAGCTTGATTATAGCTCCCATGTTGTTGTTAGGGTCTACAATAGTTTTCTGGTTCTGCTCAATTCACACAGCATCAGTCCATTCAAATCCTGCAAGGCATCCTTGAATTCCCATTCCTCCTGGTTTCTAATAGCACAATAGTGTTCTATGCCATACTTATACCACATTTTGTTAAGCCATTCTCCAATTGAAAGACATTCACTTAATTTCCAATTCTTTGCCATCACAAACAGGACTGCTATGAATATTTTGTACAAGTGATGTTTCTACCCTTTTTTCAGGATCTCTTCAGGTTATAGACCCAGTAGTTGTATTGCTGGATCAAAGGGTATGCACATTTTTGTTGCCCTTTGGGCATAATTCCAAATTCCTCTTCAGAAAGGTTGGATGAATTCCCAGCTCCACCAGCAATGCATTAGTGTTCCAGATTTCCCACATCCCTTCCAACATTGATCATTTTCCTTTCATATTGACCAGTCTGAGAGGTATGAGGTGGTAACTCAGAGATGCTTTAATTTGTATTTCTCTAATAAGTAAAGAGCAAATTTCATATGACTATGGATCTCTTTGATTTCCTCATTTGTAATATGCCTTTGCATATCCTTTGACTACTTGTCAATTGGGGAATGGTTTATTTTTTTGAAAATTTGACTCAATTCTCTGTATAATTTAGAAATGAGTATTTTGTCAGAAATACCAGTCATAAAATGTGTTTCCCAATTTAGCACATTTCTTTTTATCTTGGTTACAGTGGTTTAGTCTGTAAAAAAGTTTTTTAATTTAAAGTAATCAAAATTATCCAGTTTGTGTTTAATAATGTTTTCCATCTCTTCCTCAGTCACAGACTGCTTCGCTTTCCATAGATCTGACAGGTATACTACTTCTTGATCTTCTAGTTTACTTATAATATTGTTTTTTATGTCTAAATCCTATATTCATTTTAATCTTATCTTGGAACAAGGTGTGAGATGTCAGTCTAACCCGAGTTTTGTCCATACAAAATTACAATTTTCCCAACAGTTTTTATCCCAATAATTGTAATCTTTGGGTTTATCAAAGAGCAGATTGCTATAATCATTTCCTGCTATTGTACCCAGTCTATTTCACTGATTGCCCCACTCTATTTCTTAAACAGTACCAGACAGTTTTGATGACTGATGCTTTATAATATAATTTCAGTTCTGGTAAGACTAAGCCACCTTCTTTTGCACTTTTTAATCATTGAATCCCTGGAAATTTTTGACTTTTTATTTCTTCATATGAATTTACTTATAATTTTTTCTAACTCAATAAAGTATTTTTTTGGAATTTTGATTGGTAGGGCACTAAACAAGTAGTTTAGTTTTGTAGAATTGTCATTTCATTTATATTAGCTCAGCCTATCCAAGAGCAGTTGATGTTTGCCCAGTCATATAAATCTGATTTTATTTGTATGAGAAGTGCTTTGTAATTGTTTTCAAAATGTTTTTAAATCTGACTTGGCAAGTAGACTCCTAGATATTTAATATTTTCTGAGGTTACTTTGGATTTCTCTTTCTGGATATTTCTGCTGTACAGTCATATATGGAAATGTTGAGGATTTATGAGGTTTTATTTTATATATTAGGACTTTGCTAAATTTGCCAGTTATTTCTAGTAGTTTTTTAAATGATTTTTGGGATTCTTTAGGTATACCAGCATGTCATCTGCAAAAAGTGAGAGTTTTGTCTTTTCCTTCCTAATTCTAATACCTTCAATTTATTTTCCTTTTCTCATTGCTGAAGCTAATTTTTTTTTTTTATATTTTTGCAAGGCAATGGGGTTAAGTGGCTTGCCCAAGGCCACACAGCTAGGTAATTCTTAAGTGTCTGAGGCCAGATTTGAACTCAGGTACTCCTGACTCCAGGGCCGGTGCTCTATCCACTGTGCCACCTAGCTGCCCCCTGAAGGTAACATTTTGAATATGATATCAAATAGTAGTGGTGATAATGGGCATCCTTGTCTCACCCCTGATCTTGTTGGGAATGACTCTAGCCTATCTCTATAGCACATAATTCTTGTTGATGGTTTCAGATACATACTGTTTATTATTCTAAGGAACAATACATTTATCTCCTATACTCTCTAATCTTTTTAGTAGGAATGGATACTGCATTTTGATATTGATATAATCATATCATTTCTGATAGCTTTCTTATTGATATAATGAATTATACTGACAGTTATTCTAATATTGAATAAATCCAGCATTCCTGGAATAAATTCTATTTGATCATAAGGAATTATCCTAATGATAATTTCTTGAAATTATTTTGCTAAGATTTTATTCAAGATATTTACATCTATATTCAACAGGGAAATAGTTCTATATTTTTCTTTCTCTGGTTTAATTTTGCATGGTTTAGATATCAGTATCATATTGGTGTCACAGAAAGAGTTAGGCAGAATTCCATCTTACCCTACTTTTCCAGAGTTTATATAGAATTGCAACCAATTGTTCCTTAAATGTTTGATAGAATTCACTTGTGAATCTATTTGTCCCTGGAGTTTTTTCCCCATGGAAAATCAGAACACACACACTAGAAGGTGGCAAAGTCCAAGCTTCTGTAACTGAAGCCTCCACAAAAAATAGGAATTGGGTTCAAACCATGACAGAACTCAAAAAAGATTTTAAAAATCAAGTAAGGTAGGTCAAGGAAAGATTGGGAAGAGAAATGAAAGAGATGCAGGAAAAACATGAAAACAAAGTCAACAGCTTGATCAAGGAAATCCAAAAAAAAGTTAAAGAAAACATTTTAAAAACCAGTTTATGTCAAAAGGAAAAAGCAGTCCATAATGTTAATTAGAAGAATGCCTTAAAAGCAGAATTGAGGGTCAGCTAGGTGGTACAGTAGATAGAGCACTAGCCATGTGTCAAGAGCACAATCAGTTCAAGTCCTGCTTGAGACAATTAATAATTACCCAGCTGTGTGTCCTTTGGCAAGCCACTTAACCCCATTGCCTTGCAAAAAGAAAGAACAGAATTGGCCAGATGGAAAAGGAGATAAGAAAGCTCTCTGAGGAACTTAAATCCTTCAAATGTAGAATGGAGCTAAAGAAGCTGATGACTTTGTAAGGAATTAAAAAACATTAATATAATACCAAAATAATGAAAAGCTACTTGAAATATCTCATTTTAAAAACAACTGATCTGGAAAAACAAATCCAGAAGAGCCAGTTTAAAAATTATTGGAATATTTGAAAGTCATGATCAGGAAAAGAGCCTTGACTTCATTTTTAAAGAATTTCTACAACAAAATTACCCTGATACTCTAGAAGCAGAGGGCAAAATAGAAATTAAGAGAATTTACACATCTCCTCCTGAGATCCAAAATATTATATAATACCAAGGAATATTATAACGAGATTCAAGAACTCCCAAGTCAAAGAAAAAAATATTAAAGCCAGCCAGAAGGAAACAATTCAAATATCATGGTGCTGCAGTCAGTATCACATAGGACTTAGCAGTATCCACAACAAGGGCTTGTAGGTCTTAGAATATGGTAATATAAAAAGCAAAAGACCTTGGAATGCAACTGGGAATCAGCTAACCCACAAAACTGAAGATCCTCTTCCAGGGAAAAGATGAACATTCAATGACAGTGGAATTTCATACTTTCTTGTTGAAATGATCAGAGCTAAATAGAAAGTTTAATCTTCAATCACAGGACACAAGGGAAGCATAGAAAGAGTGGAAGATAAGGATAAATTATGAAGGGTTTGATGATGATGAGCTAGCTACATGTATTCCTGCAGGGGAAGAAGATACTTATAATACTCATATGAACTTTCTCATTTATTAAAGCAATTAGAAGTAGCATATGTAGACAAGGCACAGGAGGGAGATGAATTTGAATATGTTATATTATAAAAATCTTTTCAATGGGTAGAATGGAAATTTACTGGGAGAAAGGGAAAGGAGAGGTAGAATAGGCTAAGATATTTCTTGTAAGAGAGTCAAGAAATAGCTTTTGCAATGGTATAGAAAGGGGGAATGTGAGGAGGAATGAGTAAGCCTTTATTCTCATCTGAAATGTCTCAGAGAGGAAACAACATAAATACTTAATAGAGAATAAAAATCTAAAGAAAAACGGTGAGAAAGGGTACAGGGGGACGGGAGGGAGGATATAGTTCAGAGAGGAGAGTGTAGATCATGGGAGAGGATAGTCAGATATGATACATTTTCTTTTATCTTTTCTTTTTTTTTCAGTTTTTGCAAGGCAGTGGGGTTGAGTAACTTGCCCGAGGTCACATAACTGGGTAATTTTTAAGTGGCTGAGGTAGGATTTGAACTCAGGTACTCCCAACTCCAGATTCAGTGCTCTATCTACCGCACCACCTAATTGTCCCCACATTATCTTTTTTGCTTTTTGCAAGGGTGTGGGATTGAATGGCCTCTCTGGGACTGCAAGGCTGGGTGGTTTCTGGGTCAATGGGGTGAGATGGATGCCCTAGCCCCAGTGTTCTGTCTGCTGTGCCACTTGGCTGCCCCACAGCACATTTGAAGGAGAGAGAAAATATAATAAATGGTAATAGGGAGGAATGGATGGAGGGAATTAAAATCAACAACAGCAACTGTGGAAAAATATGGAAGAAACTTCTCTGATGGACTTATGATAAAGAATGCAATCTATCTCAGAGACAGAGCTGAAAGTATCTGAACACAATCTGAAGCATATTTTTTCTCTTTATTTCACTTTATTTCTAATGAGGTATTTTATTTTTGTGGGGGTAGGGGGATTATGTTTACTTTTACAGCAAGAATATTTTAGTAATCATAAATAAATAAAAATGTAAGGAAAAAAGAAAGAAAGAAAGAAAGAAAGAAAGAAAGAAAGAAAGAAAGAAAGAAAGAAAGAAAGAAAGGAAGGAAGGAAGGAAGGAAGGAAGGAAGGAAGGAAGGAAGGAAGGAAGGAAGGAAGGAAGGAAGGAAGGAAGAAAGGAAGGAAGAAAGAAAGAAAGAAAGAAAGGAAGAAAGAAAGAAAGAAAGAAAGAAAGAAAGAAAGAAAGAAAGAAAGAAAGAAAGAAAGAAAAAGAGAGAGAGAAAAAGAGAAAAAAGAAAGAAAGGGAGGGAGAGAGGAAGAACTTAAACAGAGCAGATAAAACATTCTGTTAAATGTTTAAAAATGAAAGCAAGTTTTTTGCCATTTTGTTTCATGAAGAATGTGACAGAAGTCATGATTGGTTAAGGAGATCCAATTTTCAGAGACAACCATGTCTAATTCTTTGCCTTTACCTAAAATGAATACTAACACACACTAACATGTGCACATACAAATATATGGATGCAAATGAATATAGTTGCATTTTGATACATTCTTTATTATAGAAAATATTCTTTTTCAAATTTTATAAAATTAGAAAAGTTAAAAATGTCAATTATAAAATTCACTATACTATAAAATTTATAAATGATTCACCAGTGCTAATCACATTATAGGTAAATTATGACATTATAATAACAAAGAAAAATCTTTTAGACTTTAGAATGAAAGAGTAATCATTCATGTAGATTATCCATATTCCAGCAAACTTTCAAAGAAAATGAAGATGCTGAAAAATACTGGAATAAAACAAAATTAATAAGTTTTTATAAAAATTCAAAATTATATATATATATAATGAATATCAAATATGAAGTAAAGAAATGAAATTTTGTTAAATACTTGGAAATTGAAAAAGGTCAAAGAGATGTCTCAGGTTTTCTTTTTTTAATATTTCATTTTTTCAATTACATATAAAATTAGCAACCTTTTAAAACTTTGAATTCCAAATTCTCTTGTCCCTTTACTCTTCTCATTCCTTATTGAGAAGGTAAACAATTTGAAAGAGGTTATACATGTACAATTATGCAAAATATATCTCTTTATTAAACATGTAAAAGAAAACACAAACAAAAGGCAAAAAAATAAAGATTTTTCAAAAGTATACTATGACCTGCTTTTAAATTCCATCAATTCTTTCTCTGGAGGTGATTAGAATTTTTCATTTTGAGTCTTGCAGAAATATGTTTCATCCCTGTTTTGAAGAAAACAGTTATCATTCATAATTCATCATCCTATATTATTGCTGTCACTGTCTACAATGCTTTCATGTTTCTCCTAAATTCACTTTACTTTGATTTATATAATTCTTACCAGATTTTTCTGAAACTGTCCATAGTTTCTGATATCAAAATAGTATGCCACCACAGTCCTATTTATCTTTTTGGTATAAGAAACTACTAATGCCATTGCTGCCTATAAAAAAATAAACGTTTTTTCAGTCCTTTGGACTTGCTTCCAATTGCTCTGCAGTAGGGTTGGGCCAGTTCATAACTGCAAAAGCAGTGTATCAATATTCCGATTTTGCCATGAACTCTTTGACAGTTGTCATTTTACATTTTTGTCTGGTAAACCAGTGTGATAGATGTGATGTGCTGTCTCAGAGTTGTTATAGTTTGTGTTTCTCTAATCAATAGGGATTGTATCTATTTTTATATGACCAGAAATAGCATTGATTTTTTTTTTCTGAAAACTATTCATATTTTGACCATTTATCATTTGGTGAATGATTTACACTCTTATTAATTTGACTCACTTATCTATATATTTGAGAAAGGGAACCTGGATTGGAAAAAAATTTGCTTAATTTTCCCTCAATGTTCTCATTTCCTTCAAATTTGGGCTATATTAGTTTTATTTGTGCAAAAATTTTTGAATTTACTGCAATCAAATTTATCTACTTTACATCTCACAATGTTCTCCATCTCCTGATAAGTTATGAATACTTCTGTTATCTCAAAGTCTGGTAAATTATTTTATGCTTCTCCAATTTCCTTATGATGTCATTCTTTATGTCTACCTCTTGTACGCATTTGACCTTATCTTGTGTGAGATGTTGGATTCCACCTAGGTTTGCCATACTGTTTTCCAGTTCCTAGCAGTATTTTTCAAAAGTTCTTTTCCACAACGCTTGGATCTTTGGGTTTTTCAAATACTAGATTATTATGATCATTGTCTACTGTACATTGTATACCTTATCTTTTCTACTCATTTATAACTCTATTTCTTATACCGTTTCTTTTTTAAATAACAAAATAAGTCCCCATATCAAGAACATAGAAGTCAGTTTTGACATAAAGATTAAGTAGCTGATAAATAAATGAAATAACTCTAAGAATATTGTTTTAAATATACTACTACTGTAAGGGGAGAAATCTACAAAAGCCAAAAAAGGGAGAAAAAGCTGAAGGTTAGCAGGTAAAATGTTACTTTCCATTGACTAAAATGAAATCTAGTGCTTAAGAAACCTCCTCAAGTAAAGGCATGAGGAGAAAACATTTTGTCTTTGGTTTTGAAATGTATGATCTACTTTTCCATTTTAATATTATTGGCAAGGGAAAGAAAAACAAATTGCTTTTCCATATTTTGAAGAAAGATTAAGGATGGTAGAAGAGAAGAAAAATAAGTATAAAATTTTACATAAATAGATTAAATCAGTATGTAAAAGATAATACCAGAGATATTCAATGGATATATTCAAATACTATTTTAAGCCTTTTTAAAAACTTCTGTTGTTAATGACATTTTAATTTACTGGAATGGGTAATTTTAAGTATGGAAACTCTTTAAACCAATGGGTGTTGACACCTACTCTGTTAATCTTTAAAAGAGTTACAAGGTAGTTCTGAGAGGAAATTTGGCCATTGCTACACCTTTTAAATATGTCAAAAATAGGAGTTAATTCTTGTGCTTCTGTATTCTGAGTTTAGTGACTTGTTCAATGTAGCATCCTATTTCTCAGGAATATGACAGCTCCAACTAGATGCAAATCAGAAAGAAGTCAGAGAAAATGAGAGTAATGTAATATGAAATATATTAGAAACAAGGGATGAATCATAGCATAATGGCAACAAGGGAAGGGATATCTCTGAAGAGAAAAAAATAAAAGCTTCATCTGCTTTACTTATTTTGTAAACTTGGAGAAGTTACTTAAACTTTCTTCAACTGTATTAAGTGATTGCTACAACAGTTGATGCCTCTGTGATCCCCCCCCAGCTCTAGTAATGTGATTCTATGATAAAAATTGGCATAAGAAGAGAAACCCAGGAGAACATAAAAAGAACACTTTTTCCCAAAAAATTAATAAAGTGATTTAAAAAAAATGTTTAGCAGAGGAGCTACAAGAAAAAAATAGAACCAGAGACATATAGCAAATTTCATTCAAAGAGCATAAAATAAAAATATTATCAAAAATAATGATATTGTGACTAAAAGTTATAAGCACAATTAGAAATAACTTTTTCTTTCTTTACATTGATTTACAGAAATGAATACAAAGTGTACAACTAGGTCCTAAGAAGCTTTAAAATGACTTTCAATCTTAGTTTCTTGTATTAAAAACATTCACTTTATATCAATGCATATTGGTTTAGATTCTAGTTCTTTTAGTATACTTTAAAAATAACTGTACAATTTTACTTCATCAGAGAAGCTATATTAATGAAATTCTAATTTTATTCCTACAGAATTAAACTTCATATTCATAAACATATATGTATACATGTATATGTAAATACATATATACATATATATATACATATATATATTACAAAGAATCCTGTATGGTGTGGTAGGAAGAGGACAAAATAATAGTCAGAAATGGTGAAACCTTGGAGTGCAATATGGAACTATATCCAAAGAGTAATAAAATTGTTCATACTCTTTGACCCAGCAATTCCAATTCTAGGTCTATGTGCAAAAGAAATTATAAGAAAAGGGAAATTTCCTACATGTTACAAAATATTCAGAACAGCTCTTTTTGTAGTGGCAAAGAATTGGAAATTGAAGGGGATGCCCATCAATTGGGGAATGGCTAAACAATATTATGGAATATTATTGTTCTATAAAAACCATAAATGGTTGGATTGTAGAGAAACATGGATGAACAACCTTGATGGAAACAGCTCTTCTCAGCATTTCTGAGAGCTAGGACAACTCTATTAAACGAGCTATGGACTATGTTATCCCCATCCACATGAAGAAAACCAAAATAAAATGAACCACACAAAATTCCTTCAGAATATGATGAACACTTATGTTATCTCTTATGTATTTCTTTCCCTTAATCGTAATTCCTCATACCAAAAATAAACATGTTTGATAAACATGTTTATCAAAATATGTACGTGTAATGCTAATCTGTCTGTTCATTGCGGAGGTGAAGATAATGGGAAATGGAAGATGGGAGGAAATTTTGGCCTCACTACATGAATCACTTGAGCACTGTTAAATGACTGGAAAGCGATAGAAAAATTACCTCTACACTCTTCTCCCCCAATTCTCCAAGGAAGACTTTGATTTCAGTCATGCAGTTAGAGGAAGAAGCTTGGTCTCTTTGCTCTCCTCAGAGAAAGGCATTATTTAGCTAGAATTATATCTGTCTTCTTCCTCCAGTATTAATATAGGGGATGTGATTTTTCATCTTGAATCTAATCTTTATGTTTCTATAAAAGGGTTTATATACAATACTTCATATATACAAGCTTTATATACAATACTTCCTCAACAAGACAGTATGAAATGAAGGAGAAAGAGGATCTCCCTTTTGGTTATGGGGTTGCTGGACAGTAGAGAAGGAGGGAGGGCAAGAGAGGGAGAAAGATAGAGAGAGAGAGAAAGAGAGAGAGAGAGTTCTCAGTCAAAGGCAAATAAGAATCTTATATTTATAGCAAGAGGAGGATAGAGATATGATGGAAATAGAGATCTCTTCTAATGTCAGCTTTTCCCCTAGTCTTATTTTCCCTTTAGAAACAGGAAGTGATATTGATATCATTCATTTTTTTTCTCTCAAAGGTGTACTTCATGTATTTGTGTGTCATCCTTACACAGGGGCCGTGTTAATATTCTCTGTAACATACCATTTTTAGTAAATATGCTGCCAAAGTGAGCACTTTTCTCTCAAAGGTGGAAACCAAAAAGTGCTTGAAAAACCTAGAGTTCTCTTTTCTCCTGATCTCACCAACTCTACCTCTTTCTTGTTTAATTTTAAGGATGGCCTTTATTTTTTTAAATGTCTTTAGGACTACAAATTACAAAGGAAGCAGATCACTAGAGTAGAAACCTATTAGATGAGATACATAATATCCACATATGAAAACTTAACACACTCCACTCACAAGACTATCAGTTATAATGCTCTTCTTTATAAGGCTATTATAATTTCAAATTATATTACACTTCATTTCTTCAAGGTGTACTTTTAATTTCAAACAAGATATTCTTGGCTCTTAAAGGCATATTAATGGCAATATGGTGCATATTTCATTGATGTCCTAGTGACAATGATTCCAGCTTTGGTGAAGAGTTAGAAACACCTTATTTCAAAATGTCTACCCTACTTCTTAATCAGACCCAAGACATTGACCTTCATCAATAAGTACCATGCTTAGTGGGCTTTTAAAATTTGATGATTAGATATCATATATTTAGCAGCACCCTTCAAGTTTGTGAGACCAGGTTATATGCCTTCTATACTGTTCCATGAAATAGTTATGTAGTTTGCCTCTGAGCTTTACATTTATTCATAAGAATATTTAAATTAATGTACAGATTATCTTTACTATCATTAAATATCATTAAAATTAAAAGTTAAATATCCAAGAAGAGAGTCATAAGGTACTTAATTATATAGGCTTCATCATTCAAAGATATCCTTTTATCCTTATGCTTCATTTTGTCCTCTGAATCTATTTTCTTTGGAGGAAAAAATATTTTTTCTTCAAGTCTCATAGTAACTCACTTTATTCAAATAACATTTGATATGAAAATTGACAAAAAAAAATTAATGATTTAATTATAATTACTAATTCATCCCCCCCTTTATGTTAGTGCTCAGCTTTAGTCATGATTTTAGATCACCACAAAGGTCTTTTTCACAGATATCTTCTTGACTAAACATTCATTGATTTTAAGTCAGATTTTATATATTATGAATTTAGCAGATGTGGAAATAAAGCTCCAGTTTAAATTTAAGTGTATCTTACTATATATTACCTGTTATGAACATGAAGGTTCTATATAACATGAAGATGTAGCTGCCAGTATAATGCCTTTTGTCACAGCATTCAAGTTATTTGTTGTGATAGCACATGCATACTTAAGTGTGTGTGTGTGTGTTGTGTGTGTGTATGTGTGTAAGTTGAATGAAATTCCCAAAATTTTACTCAAGTTCCTCCAAAAAACTCCTAATGGATGAATGCTGCTAAAAGATAAGATCTCTAAAGAAAAAAAGAATTACAGATATTGCTGGAAAATTAACTATTTTCTAGATCAGAACTCATCTTAAGATGAGTTCCTTTGAGTAGGGGGATTAGAAGTGGTGGTGAGAAAACCTATAATCATATTCCATTTTGTCCAGATCTCTGTTATTTAGTGTCTATGATTGATACTTAGTCAAAAATTTGATTCTCTTGATGCTGCTCACTGATCTTTCATCCTCATCCAACCTTAACTTTACCCATCAAGAGTTCATATTCAGTTTTGTCCTCTTCTTCCATTATATTCTGAACAAATCCAGTTTTATTGTTATCACTTTCCTTGGTCTTTGATCTCTTTCCTTCCTATTCTTTCCCAATTTTTGCATTTGTTTATACTCCCTGAAAAATTTTTCAATGCTTTGACAGAAATGGGTCCTCTTATCACATGATAACTGAGACTCTAAGCAAGAAAGATTAAGAATAATACTGGTATAGGAACCCCTAGCTAATCTAGACTCTCTCCCTACTTCCATAATGCATCAAGCAATGCTGAGTTGAAATTCACCTTCAGATTCTTCTTAGCCCAGGCAAATCATTTAACATATCTGTCTCAGTTTCTTCATCTCTAAAGTAGGATTTATAATAGAACCTACAGGGAAGGATTGTTCTGAAAATTGAATGGAATGATCTTATAAAGTGCTTATCATGATACAGAGCAAGCAAATAAAGGATTATTCCCTTCTTTTCCCCTCTTACGGATACACATCATTTCTACAAATGAATATTTCTCCCTTCACACTTTAAACTCAGACCTCCATACAATGACACCTTTAGTCCAAAGGAAAACTTGAGAATGCTTAGAAAGGAAAGTTTTTAAGGAAATAAAAAGTCCCTAGGATGGAGAAAGTACATCTAACAGAAGACAAGGCTGAATAGCTTTCTCCCTTTCCCTGATTATCTGACTTGAAATCCCCCACGTCCCTTCTGTTCGTGACTGATCAGACAGTGGCTTATTCATGTAAGTTATACCACTTTTACAGAAGCAAGATGAAATTTTGCCTCACTAGTAAAACCAAGACAAAAGTATGTCACACTTTTCTATGTGTACCTACACTTCTATTGACTGCTTTTGCAAGGAAAATGTGGAGGAAAATGTATGGGATGGAAGACTCAGGAAGAATTAGAAAGAAAATGAGTGAACTGGGAGGAAGTGGTATATTTCTAAGAGTCAATGAATAAGCATTTAGCAAGTGCCTAATATATGCCAGGTCCTGTGTTAAACAGTGAGAACATAAAGAAATGTAAAAGATAGATCCCGTTCTCAAGGAAATTGAAGTCTAATAGAGGAGAAAACATGTAAAATATGTACATTACAAGTAAAAGATATTACATACAAGAAAATGAGAAATCATCAACAAAGGCACTATCCACAAGGAAGATTAGAAAAAGTAGATTATAGGATTTTAGCTGAGTCTTGAAGGAATTCAAGAAAGCCTAGAAGTAAAGATAAAATGGGGGGTAAAATCAGGATTGAGGGATATACAGTGAAAATAAAATTGCAATGGCAGTAGTTTCATTGGATTATCGAGTTGGTTGGGAGAGGAAATGAGACCTAAGAAGACTGTAAACACAGTGGAAGGATAGGCTATGAAGGACTTTCTATTTCACTTTTGTATTCTTACATTAGTTTTTTTTTTACTTATATGATGTCATGGAGGGTTGGATGTAAGGGGAAGCTCTGGACTGAGGCCACCCATGAGGGTCATGACCCTCATGGGTGGCCTCGGTCCAGAGCTTCCCCTTACAGTTGGAGGTCAGAATTTATTAGAATTGAGAGTGGGAATGATGTGGTCATACTTGTACTTTAAGAAGATGATAATTTTAACATATAAATAGAGGAAGGAATGAGATGGGAAGATATTTGTTACATGCAGACATACCAACAGAGTACTGTAACAATCCATTTATGTGATAATGAAGATCTTCATGAGAAGAGAAAGGATATGTAATATATGTCATGAAGGTAAAATGGATTAACCTTGGCATTGTATTATATTTAAGGAATAAGAGTTACTGAAGAATCAAGGATGATACCTAGTTTAGGAGCTTGGGTGATTGGTAACTTCAAGAGTAGTAGGAATGTTAGGAAAAGGAGAGAGATTTTTGTTTTTGTTTTTTGAGGGGCAGATAATGAGTCAGTTTTGGACATATTTAGCTTAATATATCTATTAAATATATAGTTTAAGATAATCAACAGCAGTTGGAGATGCAAGAACAGAGGTCATGAGAGAAGTAAGGACTTCATGAAGTTATTTGAGAATCATCAGCATATAAATTATGATTATATCCATGGAATCTAATGAATTATTAAGTGAAATAGTAGGAAAAAAGTGAAGTGATGAGGGCACAGTACAGAATTTTTTTCATACATTCATGACTATCAGGTATGATCTGGATAAAAATGCAGAAAGGGAAATTGAGAAGTGGTCATATTGCTAGGAGGAGAACCAGGGGACAGTAGTATTATGAATACCCAAAGAGAAATAGTGCTAAGGGGAAGAGGAAGATGCTCAGCATCAAAGACTCCAGAGAGACTGAAAAGGATAAATATTGAGAAAAGGTCATTATATTTGTCAATTAAAAGATGTCCCCAACCACACTAAGACCTGAAGCAAAATTATGAATGATATTACACTAATTTTATCTTTGCTGTAAGTAACCTCAAGATTTTACACATCAGGAAAATGAAATCTTGAGAAGGTGAAATAATATTCATGGGGGCAATCTCTGAGTAAATGTGCAGTAGGGACTAGAGACAAGGTCTTTTGACTCACCATATACTCCACTTTCTTTTTTTTTTCAGGTTTTTGCAAAGCAAATGGGATTAAGTGGTTTGCCCAAGATCACACAACTAGGTAATTATTAAATGTCTGAGGTCACATTTGAACACAGATGCTCCTGACTCCACGGCTAGTGCTCTTTCCACTGTACCACCTAGCTGCCCCCATATACTCCATTTTCAATGCAAGTTTTTGTTTATATTTGGTTGGGTTTTTTGTTTTTTTTTTTCTTAAATAAGTCTCTAAAACCAAAGAGATACAAATATTTATCAGTTAAATAAGATTTCTCTGCTTTAGCTAAAGTCTAGCTCAATGAATACCCTGAGGTGATGAATGCCCTGAGGTGATGAAGTTCTATCAGGTGATGAAGTTCTATCAGGCTCCAGATCCACCATGTATATGTATCTCCTGAAGGGTGATAGAAAGTGTCTGATATGTAGAATTCCTAAACAAGCTTTTAATTTAATAAGATTTGTTAAGTGTTTACTAAAGCAAAGCAGGGTAGTTAGAGCACTGGACCTGGATTCAGTAAGACTCCTCTTCCTGAGTTCTAATCAGGTCTCAGACCCTTACTAGCTTAATGACCCTGGGCAAGTCACTTAACCTTTCTTGTTTCACTTTCCAAATCTGAAAAAAATGAGGAAAAGAAAATGGCTAACCATTTCAGTATCTTCGCCAAGAAAAATCTATAGTCAGATATGACTGAAATGACTGAATAATGACAATAATGCAACAATCTGTGAAATGCTGAGATAGAAAAGCAAGAAATGGAACATTCCTTACCTTCAAGTAGTTTACATTTTAATAACTATGAATTAGTTTATTAGAAACTAATTAGTCAATGACCTCTGAGTGCTAAATTCTTATACATCAGAAGTTAGAGTAGTCACTATGGTAACACTCATTTGAAGCAACCATGAGCTCTCAATCAACAATGGAAACATACACAGAATTGTTAACTATGTTAAATGGCTTGACTTAAGATTTTTCTCTCTGCTTAAATTCTTTTTTGCAAATGTACAAACTAACCTTGATTCTTGTCTAATACTACCTTGCCTATTTTCATATCTTTTTTAAAAGGAGAATAACTTTTGTCAGCTTGAATATCAGTAAAACCTGACCCAGTTCTATTCCAGAAACATGTGCTATATTTAAATAAGAATGACTTTTCATCTGCCCAGTTCTTTATTATTTCTAGGAACTAGCATTACTTCAACCTCTTCTTATACCTGCTGCCACAATTTCACCTTCACCTGCATTGTTGCAGTGACCTGTAAGTCAGTTCTGTGTTTGTTAGACTTCTCTACAAATCTGGGATAAAGTCAAAAGCAGTCAGAATTCATTTGATGTTACTTTCCTCTTTTTTTTTTTCAAAACTCTGTACCATTTGCAGCAAGAATATCAAGCTCAAATATTCTCTTGCCAACTTTCTGCCTCTGATGTATTTTTAAAATGTCTTGTTACTGGTTTTGGAATCCCCTGCAAGGTTAACTTAGCAGCCAGTCAATCAACATTTATTGGAGATCTATTCACTGTGCAAAGCAGTATACTGTGTGTTACTGGGAAATATAAAAAAGGAAGTAATATTTATAGCTCTTTCCCTTAAGAAGTTTATATTCATATCATGCCATTTTCTGTGTTTCTCAAGGCTTTTTATTGTATATATAACAATGCATGTTCTGATAGATATTATATCTAGTTCCAACCTTCTGATACCAATTATAACTTTAATCAATTAAGGTTCATATTTCTAGATTCCTTGCATTGCTACTTCTTAGATTTCCTCTAGCCCAAAGCAGAAATTAAACTCAATGTTTTAAAATTGTATGAGTCTTTTCTCCTTTACCCAGGTTTCTAAAAGTAGTTTTTCGTATTTTAGGTCATTTAGACTCATGTTTCTAAACCACAGAAGCAAATAGAAAATTAAAAGATAAATCTACAAACTAACAATGACTTTAAGATTAAATTTCTGTCTGACAAAACAAGTAATTGCATCTCACATTTAGCTCTCTTGTTGTTGTCATTGTTTTTCTTTTGTCGACATTTTTTATAGCCTAGACCTTGTTTAGTTATAGTCATTTGGGATGATATGGCCTGATATATAATTGGTACATAATTTTTCTAATGGAGGCAATTTTCTGAATTAATATGAGTCTGTTAGCAAACCTTGCTCAATAGTGGAATTGACTCCATTAGTGGATCCTTCACTTTAAAACAGGGCACGCTAAGAACTAGAATTTAAAAAGGATTAGAATAACTAGATAGAATTATCAAATAAACAATAAAACTTTTGAGGTTTTCAGTTATCATTTTATTTAATCCTCTCAGCAAAGCACTTTAGCTTATTGTTTTTATTTTTTTAAGGCAATGGGTTTAAGTGACTTGCCCAAGGTCACACAGCTGGGTAATTATTAAGTGTCTGAGGCTGGATTTAAACTCAGGTGCTCCTGACTCCAGGGTCATTGTGTCACCTAGCTGCCCCCATTAAAACACTTTAAAAAAATAGTCTTCTTTTTTTCAGAAATTGAATTTATGGTAATTGAATTAGAATAGGGAGATTTATTTTACATTAATGACCTGAAAAATAAAAAGATTTTAAAAGTTATTCTTCTAAGTGGATTTGCTAGTTCTTCATAGTATTATTCAACACTGGCTTGCATTTAAATGATAGCACTTTTTGTAAATTCATAAAATCATAAAACTGCACAGAACTTCCTGAGTCTGTCTTCTCAGTTCCTATCTCTAGGGAGCACATTTTCTCTTGATAATATATCCCACTCAGGAAATACTTTCCAAAATCTACCTATTTTAAATGCATTTTAATTTCTTTCACTTTCAAAGGATGCAGAAAACAGTTTCTCATGGACACTCCTACATTGTCCTTTCATTAGAAAGTAGATTCTAATTTAGAATAATATGAGAATTTAGGAGCTCTCAGGGGAGAGGGAGGGAGGAACATGTCAGTAGAAGTTGAAAAGGATAGTGAACTCACCCATTCCTTTGTAATTTAGGATCATTTAAGAGCCACAAAGCAGGATTAAAGGAGTTGAGTCCAGATTAAGGAACTAAATTGAAATACTTAGATACCACTCTGCTTACAACAGATTTCTACAGATTGAGGACATCTGAAAGACTCTTTTGAGAGGAAAAATTATATAACACTGAATACTTTGGACTGATGGAAAAGGAAATGACAAATCACTCTAGCATCTTTGTGAAGAAAACACCATGGACAATATGATCCATTGGGACAAGAAAAGTTGTCTATGAGAGGGAAAGTCTAAAATTAATTAACATATTTAATAAGTAAGTTATTATGCCACTGCAAATATACAAAGAAACAGTTCTATATTATATGATGCAATAACATTTATGCAGAGAGACAATATATTATTTGGTAATTAAGTATACATATTCTTTTTTTTTTTAGGTTTTTGCAAGGCAAATGGGGTTAAGTGGCTTGCCCAAGGCCACACAGCTAGGTAATTATTAAGTGTCTGAGACCGGATTTGAACTCAGGTACTCCTGACTCCAGGGCCCATGCTTTATCCATTATGCCAAATAGCCGCCCATAATTAAGTATACAAAACAAATCAAAGGAAAAATTTTAAAAAACAGAATTTAAAGCTTAATTTAACAGGTCAGAAGGATGTTTGCCACAGAATCCTCATATCCTTAGTACCAAGGGTTAATTGACTCAAGATACCGGGAGAGAAACCTACCTCCTCTCTTCTTTCTCCATTTCTCTATAGTTTGATTAAAGAAACTGATGCCTCAGTCACTGTTTGGTGCTAGGCTATCCTTTGATCTTAATTATTGAGGACTCAAGAAACCAATTTTTTTTGGTTCTCTTCACAACCGATAACATAATTTTCTTATTGTTCAAGTATAAGTCCATGTTATTACCGTATTCAAATTTCAATGGCTATCTATAACCTGTAAGATCAAAAATAAAATCTTCTTTGGGGCATTTAATACCTTAAATAACCATTTCCGTACCTCCCTTTCTAGTGTTCATGATAACACATGCTCTCTAGATCTATATTACCATTTTTCACAAAATGGTCTTGAACTTCCTGATGCATAACTTTGCATTTCCCATCTCTAGACTTGTACTATAAGGCAGTAGGCTTAAGTGACTTGCTCAGGGTCACAGAGCTAAGTGTTTATCAAGTGTCTGAGGCAAGATTGAACTCCAGACCTCCTGACTCCAGGGTGATGCTCCATCTAGTACATACCTATCTGCCTCCAGCTTATATCTACTTCTAAGAAGAAATCTATTTCCTTCAAAGATCAGTCCAAGCATCACCATTTGCTTGAAATTTTCCCTGCATGACAATCTACCCCAATTAATAAAAGCATGCTAAAAATTACTCCCAATATTAGCTTATATCTATTTTATTTATAAACAGCTATATATGAATATATTGGTTCATCTAGCTACACTGTGGAGTCTTTAAGGGGAGGGCTAGATATCTCTTTTTTGTGTGTTTTTGTGTTCTAAACACCTATCACAGTGTTTGACATATTGAGCATATATACTAATTCTTTTTGATTGGTTGATTACAAATGTTGTCTCACAGACATGACCTCAAATTTAATAATTTCTCAGGTACTTTCCTTTTTACCAATGTGTTTTCATATCATTCCCCTTCTATTTGTTAAAAAGACCACCAATCTAATCAGTGTCCACCTCTTGTAATTAGGATCATTGCACTAATTTACTATTCATTTCCCTTCATTCCAATCACCAGTTCTCCAATCTATCCTCCAAACAGATAAGAAATTATCTCCTTAAGGTTTAAGTATGAAAATATCATTAGTCAAAAATTTTCTATGACTCCTTTTGGACCCAGGATTAAAAATAATCAGTTTTGCAATTATATCTTCATTATATGCCTCTAATCTACCATTTCACATTTGAATCTTCTTAGTACTTTAATTGACTGAATAACCAACTGAATGGTCAAAACTAAATGGGGTGTTTGGAAGAGTTAAAACAGTGCAGGTTTTGAAATGGGGAGAAATGTTTCACATTTTAGTCACACTATTTACAAACTTAACAGTTTATAAATCACTTCAGCCTTAGGGACCATGGTTTCCTCATCTCTACAATGGGGAAGTTGGAAGAGATAATTTCTAAGATCTCTTCCAATACTAAGCCCCTTGTCTTATGACAATTAGCTTTCCTCCAAGTAATTATTTCCTCTGCTACCATTTTCCTTATGCTTAAACTATACTTCTTAATAAAACTTTGTCAGGACCCTTATTTTCCTAAAATGATCAATCCATCTCTTCCTTATATGAATGTTTTGGCAATTATCTCCATAGCTTCTGTCTGTCTTCTCAAATTACTTAACTTTATTTTTTCTCCTTTGTAAAATATAAACTTCTTTTCGATAGACATAACTTTTTTATTGTTGCTTCATCAATACATAACACAATGTCACATATAAATTATCACTAAATAAATATTTGTTATACTGTCATTGAAAATGATAAATTACAATTTAAACAATGATTTTTTTACATGATGAAGGGACATCCAAGGGGAAATGCCTTGAAGGCAGTTGCAGATATGATCCTGAAAATGGAATACATTATGCCATGTAAATAATAAAAACAAATAAATAAAACATATTGTGTTGAATCTCTATTTGGAATATTAAGCTTAACAAACATATTAAAGCATTTTATAATTTTCACCTCTATATCAAAATTATTAAATAATGAAAATCATGGACCAGAGAATTTTAACATACCTGATCTGCCCTTTGGACAGCAACATGTAATACTGAGTTAAGAAGATGAGAAATGGAGGCAGGAGAACTGGGTTTGAGTCTGATGATATTTAATAGCTGTGTGATTTTAGACATGATATTTACCTTTATTGATTCAGTTTATTTGTAAGATGGGGAGAAAGGCAACATGGTGCAGTAAATAGAGACATGGCCTTGGGAGTAGAAAGAAATGGGGTTCTTTCTTTCATGCATATGGACTGTATGGCTATGGGCAAGTTATTTAACCCCTTGATGTTCTTGACAACTCTATGTTGGAGGACAAGATTCAAATTTCCTATTAGTGGAAGGAATATCCTTATTAGGAGAAAACTGAATGAATGAAATCATAAATTTAGTTTTAGATATTATTTTAATGAAATAAAACCACTCAAAATATCCTAAACACACCTTTCAGAATAATTTCTTACATAATACTATTGCAAGTGTAAAACTTTCCAAAATCTGTTATTTGTGAAACATTATCCTCATAATGGGTAGAAACTTTTAAGGCATACAATGGAGCAAAACTAAAAAGAATCACAGAATCATGAAATCCATGAGTTGCAAAGGACCTCAGCAACCAATAATTCAACCCACACATGAAGGAAGAATGCCTAATTAAAGATTTTATATCCTCATCCACCCAGTAGCCCTTGGCATTCATGCTGGCTGACACGGCTATTTTCTCTGTGTACATTAGTGTTTCAGCTTGGGTTATCATTTCTCTCTAGGCAATGTGAAATGATGACCAGCTTAAAACCATGCCCTCATTTAAGCATGACCTGCAACAGAGTCCTAGAACAAACTCTAGATCTGACACCTATATAGACAATATTTGACTCAGAACCAAATCAACCTATTCTCACTCACATCTACTATAGGTCAGATGCTTTACAATATTGTCTCATTTGATCTTCAACAGAACCCTGGGAGGTAGGTGTTAAAATCATCATTTCACAGATGAGGAAACTGAGACAAATAGATCTTAAATGACTTGCCCAGGGTAACACAACTAGCCAGTGTCTGGGATCAGTTTTCTTATTCCATGGCCAACACTCTGTCCTTTATTCCTCCTAGGTCCTCAGAGGACAAGAAAGTAATATATTATGATAAATCATTTCATAGGCAAAATGGTATACTGGAAAGAATTCTGAATTTGTAATCAGAGATGTTGCATATGCATCCTGTCTCTGCTACTATTTCCACTGTGACCTTAGACAATTCATAGTCTCTCTCAACCTCATTTTCTCCATCTGTAAAATGAAGGAGATTACCAAAGTAATCACTAAGTTTCATTTAAATTAAATCTTATCATTCTATGACTTTATATCCTAGTTTATGTCTAGATTCCAGTAATGTTACTAAATGTCTAATTCCTTCTCTTAATATACTGCTCTCTAACTCCCTCTCAAGTTCATTCCAAAGTTGTTTAAAATATTTTTGCTTTTATGTAATAATTGTATTTCATAATTAATAATTTATGAAATGTATATGACATTCATTTGTCTCTTGCATCTTTTTAGCTTTTATATGTCACTTTCTAGTTTCCAAAGTATTTTACATGTTATAACATTTCATCCTCACCATAGCAGTGGGGAGGTACTATTATTGTTAACCTATTTATTTTTTAACAAATCATAAAAGTAAGGGGGGGTAAAATGTTTTACTCAAGTTTACTAGTGACTAAATTTTTGAGACAGGCTCTGATCTCAAGTCTGGCACTCCATGTACTTTGCCATATATCTTCCTTGTGTTCACTACTCTTTTTATGTACTCTTTGACATACACTATTGTTTAGCTCCTATAAACTGAGTCTATTACCTTTATAAGAACCTTTATATACCTGATGTTGTTTGCATTCTACTATGGGCCCCAACTCATTTTATACCTTATTTCCTCATTTGAGTATTTCATCTTTTTGTCCGTCATTGGATAGTCTTGATTCAGACATTACCAACCTATCTCTAATTTTTTGAATAGTTCTTATTACCCTAAAAATTCAAACTCCTATCCTTAATTTCTTCAAGTTCCTACTTCTAATATCATCTGATATCACCTGATTTATATTTTGTATAGCCACTTGTACTTTTAGTCTTACTAACTCTTAAGACATGATATTCACTATCTACTGAATCTGAGTATTTTTATTTGGGAAGAGAAATTTTAGTGTCATTGAGTTCACATGTATTGTGGCTTAGCCTGACCCATAGTGTTAGAATAGAGATCTCAATATTTGGATACCTGATAAATGTTTGGAAAGTTAGAACTGAATTATTTGATTGAGCACTTTTAATAATCAGACCTCTCCAAAATAAAATATGTTTCCATGAAAATTCCTTTTCCTTACTACTTGAGTTCTTCAATCAGAGGCTCTATAATCAATCCAAACCAATTCAATAAGCATGTCTTTTGGATTTAGTATGACAGAAATCATGAAAGGCATTTTGAATTTAAAGACAAAGAGAAAAATACTACTTTCCCTCTAAGATCTTACATTCTAATCAGAGTAACAATATGCCAATATGCAAGTGTGAACAATACTTTGAAGAAGGAAAAAAATAAAAACACAATCTAACCAACAGAAGGATCATAAAAGGCTTTCCAGAGAAAATGGTATATAAACTGTGCCTTGGGAGAAGTTAATAATTATAAAAGATAGAGAAGTAGAGGCACTGAGGAATATGGGACAGAATTACAAATGGACAAAAAAAGGAGGTATTCTGAGTTCAGAAAACATAAAGTTTGGATATACAATTTTCCTAGTGAGCAATCCTGAAGCTAGGAAATAAATAGTTTTAAAGGATGAACAGAGATTTTTTTTGTATATTATTACAGAGAGAGTAAATAATATTTTACAGTCATTGATTAGATCAGACCTTTTTTTTTTAGTGTTTTTAGGATGATACTTTTGATAGGCAAGTAAAGTGGTATAGATAATGATATAATATAATTTAGGTGGCTTTTGCAATAGTTCAGGAGAGAATTGCTATGTGCCTGAACTAGGGCAGTGACTGCTTGAATGGAGAGAAGGCATGAACGTGAAATATGCTATGAAAAATAGAAATGGCAAACATTTACAACTGGTGCAATATGGAGGAGGGAGGCCAAAAAGAATGAAGAATTCATGGATGATACTGATGGTATCTTTAAGCAACCACATAGATTTCTTTTTTTTAATTTATTTTCATCTATATGTACATGTATATTTTTAAGTTACAAATTTTCCTTCCACCCTCTCTTCCCACCGCCCCTCCCCTCTGCAGCAAATAGTCAGGTTAGCAAAATACATACATATTTTACATAAACATGATTGCATATTAGTTATTTTCATTATGAGGAATTAGGATTAAGGGAAAGGGATACATAAGAAATAATTTTATAAAGTGTTCATTAGATTCTGAAGGGTTTTTGTTTTGCTTTTCTTACTCTGCCAGTCTATTATGGTTGTCCTAGCTCTCTGAACTGCTGAGAAGATCTGCTTCCATTAACCACATAGATTTCACCAAATACAAAACTGTGTGGAGGAGGAATATATAACTGTTGGGAGAAAATATAATTAGTTTTTTTTTGATGTTTTGACTTTGACATGCCTATGCGAAATCCATATAGAGATCTCAAGTTGGTGACTGATTGTAATCTATCTATCTATCTATCATCTATATATGTCTATATAGTATATTTTTATATGTTTATATGTATGTATATGCATGCTTTTTGAAATATTTTGTCTATAGCTATATGATTGGTACAATTATATAACTTCTTTATATTACATTATATTGTCTTATAATGTATTATATTATATTAATTTATATTACATTATGTTGTTTTACTATATTCCATTATATTAATCATATACCATAGCATAATATAGCATATGTTTAGAAGCAGTTGCTAGTAGAAGAATAAAACTCAGTATAACAATTAGGGTTGAATCTGAATGATTTGTATAAAGGTAAGTAAAGAACTCATGGGAGTTGATGAGTACTTTGATAGGAGGAATATAAAAGGAAAAAGATACAGGTAAGAGGTTGGGATATAGTTAAAATTAATGGAATTCAGCAAATGAAACTGAGAGTGGCCAGGAAAGTAAAAGGAAAACCAGAGAGAAATAAAAAGCAACAACAACAATACAAACAAAACAAAACAGGGTTTAACAATTCCTGGAGAAAAGAGTAGTCATTATTTTCAAATGCTAGAGAAAATTCAAGAATGATGAAGGCTGAATAATGACCTTTGCACTTAGCCACTAAAAGATTATTAATCTTCTTGGAGATAGTAAATTTAGTCAAATGCTTTGGTTAAGAAATACACTGAAACAATTTGAAAAGCTAATGAGGAGAAAGGGAAATGAAGGAGTATTATGTAGTTGGTTTTTCTTTATTTTGTATCTCATTCCTTCAGTTACATGTTTGGAGAAAGGGAAAATCATAAAAAGCTTATGTGGTGGATAGTGTCAAATGAAGGGTTTATAAGTATGGGAAATGGCATGAATATCTTTGGAGACATCATGTATGTTGGCAGTAAAAAGAGAAAAATTTTAGAGAATTCTGATGAAAGAATATAGTATAGTGTCATAGTAGGGAGGAGGAGAAGAAGATATCAACTTTTGAAATAGAAGTAGTGTCCTTAGAAATGAAGCTACCACTTCACTGGACACTGAAAGAAAGAAAGAGAAAAGAGAAATAATGTTAATCGATTTTGAGACATAGAATAAAGGAGAGAGTAGATAATAAAAGGTGTAAACTAGGTTCTATTATGAGAAGGACTTAAAATATAGTTAAGGGAAAGCTAAAGGAGTGAGAAGTTTGGGAAATAGTTGATTGTGAACTAGACAGAATTAATTAGGAAAAAATAAAATGATTACTTTTCATCAGTTAATGCCCAGATTTGTTAAAATAAATATATATAGTGGACTAGTCATATTTGTGCAGCATTTGAGAATTCCATTCAGTAGTATCTTAGTAGAAACAGAGGAGGTAGTTGAGTAATTTTGTGGTAATAGTTTCATTTATTCCAGAAATAAAAATGAAAATAACTCCAAGAACATGAGTCTGTGAGAGCAGATAACAAATGGGATCACCTATACCCACCAAAATTTTATGTGAAAAGGAAAAAATAGTTGCTGTGGATGCTAGAACTGCAGGATCATAAATTCACAAAAGCTTTTCCCTCCTACAACAAAGCACCTGGGGTATAACTAACTTCATCAGTGAAATTGTATCCTAATTAGGCAGTTAATGTAGTTGACAAAAGCTAATGTCAGTATCTGGTTGATTGCCTCAGAAGATTTTCTGGAACAAGAAAGGCTACCTCAGGAGAGGATTCTCCACAGTCCTTTGTCTGTGGAAAATAGGAGATCTGATCTGAGTGGTTTATATTGTTTAAGGAGATAACTGAAATGAACCATAATTTACTGACCAAACTAATTAATCTCACATTAAATGTCTCTAAGGTTCCAATTCCAATGAAGTCTGCCCATCGAATAAGAACTCTCAGAGTTCTCTCTACAAACCCTCTGAGTGTTTCCATCAGATTTTCAAAATGATCTCAATATCAAATGAATTGCTCTCATCATCTATGCATAATAAATTATATTTTCCATGATATAAAACCATCCTTCATGAGTTAGAAATAACTTGGATCAGTACATTTTAAATAAAATTCTGCAAGCAAAATTCTGTCAGATGTTTACCTTCATCCCTCAAACTTTCCAATCTTTTAAAAAAAATTTAAGATCCATAAAAAATGTTCACCAATACAATAATTTATTTTATGCTTTATAGAATAACAACACATGATTACTGAGAGACACTTCATTATAATTTTCTACCTAGTGCTGATTACAAATTAGGAAATAATATTCTATAGGGTTAAAATAAACTTCCAAGCTATTTCAACTTTTTAAAAAAAGAAACGAAGATTGACTGGATTAGAAAAAATAGTGGGGGAGGTGACTAGGTTGTGCAGTGGATAGAGTGCAGTGGATAGTGGCAAGCTACTTAACCCCATTGCCCTGCAAAAAAAAAGTGGGGGAAAAAGGCATAAAATACATCTTTATAAATGTAAGCATCATGGAAGATTTTATTGGAGAATAAAAGGTACAAAATAGATGTTTATAAATGCAAACATCATGGAAAAATTAGAAATTATCCAGATAAATTAAGACATAATAAAGAATCAAAAAGAACTTTCTTTTTTAAAAAAAATTATTTAAGGCATTGGAGTTAAGTGACTTGCCAGAGGCCACACAGCTAGGCAATTATTAAGTGATTGAGGTCAGATTTAAACTCTGAGTCCTCCTGACTCCAGGATCAGTGCTCTATCCACTGTGCCTGCCACCTAGCTGCCTCTCAAAAAGAACATTCTTAAGATGTCAATTGGTTTACACAAACCCTTTGAGTCATCTAAGCAGTTATTTTGCCTATCTAAATCTATCTACCTCTTGACATTTTACCTTTAGTCAACCTTTCAACTCTTCCCCAGAGCAAAACAACTCTAAAGATTTTAACTTTGCCTGCTATAATGCAATTTTATTTGAAGCAGGAATAAGGAAAATTCTACCAGCACCACCACCCATTTTATGTGAAATACTTTCATTTATATTTTTGCTTTGCCTTTGCATTAAAATTACTCTTTAGTAAAAGCTTATTGGGGCAGTTAGGTGGAGCAAGTGGATAGAGCACAGGCCCTGGAGTCAGGATTACCTGAATTAAAATCTGGCCTCAGACACTTAATAATTGCCTAGATGTGTGGCCTTGTGCAAGCCACTTAACCCCTTTGCCTTGCAAAAATCTAAAAATTATATGTATTTTTTAAAAATTTTTTTAAAAATTTAAAAAGCTTATTGATTTTAATTGGTTCAATGGAATTGGGATACTAATCATTAGTGGTTAACAGCAAAGGAAGATATATTGAACCCAGATCTAAAACTGATATCATTAGAGAAGAATCACCTTGACCCATAAAGATTGTGCCTAAAAACCCTAAGAATAGATTCAGAAGTAGACATGGTAGACTCTACAAGAGTAAGACCAGTATCTTATTACAGATTTATAAGGAGGACAAAATATATATGTGAGAACACACACACACACACATAGTTATAAACACAAGACATTAGAACCAGCATTTTGGAAAAAATTTCCAAAATTTGGCAATAGAAATAAAAAAAACGCACTCTCTTTTAACAATACCTGGATTTTATATCACTTAGGTTAATGCCTTTTGGATGAATTGTGATACTAAGGGAAAGTGCATGATTTCATTCTATTTTCAAAGGGAATATGCTTTTGAAAAAAATATTGAATTAATTCTGAATTCTCTTTTAAGTAATAGATCTTAGAAAACATGAATTTTATAAACTGACTCAAAATATGAGGAAAATACCCTCTGTAATTATAATTTGCAGGGTTTTTCTACTTGGAAATCTCTAAGATGTTTTTATAAATTTATCCTTTTCTCTCTCTTATTTGTGTTTAATTTTATTTAAGGCAATGGGGTTAAGAGTGACTTGCCCAAGGTCACACAGCTAGGTAATTATTAAGTTTCTGAGTTCGGATTTGAATTCAGGTCCTCCTGACTCCAGGACTGGTGCTCTATCCACTGTGCCACCTAGCTGCCCTGTAAATTTATTTTTGCATCTATAATTCCAAGTTAAATTCTGTGCCAGTATTTTAAATATTCTCCATGTTCCATCACTTCTAGCAATGAAGAATCTTTATATATGATAGCAAATTTTTAGTATTTATGTATTCAGAAGCATGTTTGTTTACTGTCACACCCACCTAAGAATAAACAAATACTTTCAAAGTCATTTCTCCTCAATACCAATAACTCTCCCCAATAGAATGAACTATTATCTCTCAAACTAGAACAATCAGACTGGAACAAATGGTTTTTTCATATTCAAATTATTTCTTAAACACCTTTACTTTTGCTGTTTAAGAAACAATGACACAATTAAACAACCTCTATTCAGAGCATTTTAACAGAAGCACACTGAAATAGTCACATAATGACAGACTGATTTTTTTAATAAAATGAAATTCTATAGAAAGTTGAAATCTGAAAGTTATATTTTCCTTTAAAATGGTTTTAAAGGATTTCAGATAGCATAATATAAGTAAACTTTGTCAACATTAAAACACCACCTAAATGTCAAAATAATTCCTGAAAATAATATAGTATAATATGAAGAGTTTATAACTTGTATTATTATAAATAATATTCAGATATCTAAAACTAAGGATCTCTAGAAGACTTGATTTATATTGATTTCCTAATAATCATTTCAATCTGTATTCAAGTTTGGGGGTATAAATTAGTTTATATAAAATTGTTCTGATCAGCAAATTTCTCTGCAAGGTGAATCTTCTTTCATGATCCTCAAAGGAGAAATGGCTAAAGGAAACAAGACTTAAGAAAATGAAAAGATTAGAGTTATATAAACAAATTATCTTCATGTGACACTTCAGGCTTCCCTAAGACTCACATATAATAGTTTCTAGGTTTTCACTATATCTTTTCAAATACACCCTACAAAAGAGAAAATATGTTACATAATTTGGTAAATAAAAATCCTAGGGAAAGACAAAACTCAAATGGCAGAAAGGAATAAGAGGACAAATTTAAATGAAAAATTCAGTTCAGGTTGGTAGCAAAATATGAACAAAATATTAAAATTTAGGGAATAAAAAATGAATTTTATGGAGAATTTAGGTTATAAATCAGAAGAAAAGTTATATTTAGTATTAAAGGATCTGATTCTTTGCTGGACTCAAACTGATTTCTCAGAGTTTTAGTTTTTTTCATGGCAACATTTTAATGACTTTATGATTTGTACAGTCTACCATGTCTACTTCTGAATCTATTCCCCCAAGTGAACATTGCATTTTTGCAAATGAACATCCAGCACTGAATAATTTTGACATTCATCACATGGAACAAATCCAGGAGGGCATTAAGAGAGCATTTTAATTCCATTAGAAATGGAAGGATATATTTCTATGCCTCCAAGGTATGAAGGAAAAAATAAACATATTATTCTATATGACAGAATATTACTTCCAAAATCTGCTCTATTTTCTGTTTCCTTTAATTATTACTTTAGAATGAAGACTGTTTTGAATGACTAGTTTCTTTGATGGTACTAAATGTATTTCTAAATAATAATGAAATTTAAAGTAATATTTTTAAAATGATGTTAATTTACTTTTACTAAATTATATGTGTATCTACATATATATGGAACATATATGCATATATTATATACATATATAATTTTGAAGATATCCATACTTCTTTTGGGCTCATGGAAAATTTACATTTTCTTATTGGTAAAGCTTAGTTCTTAGAGTTGATGAAAAGTTATACTTTATCATTGAGCAAATGGATTACCATTTTGGATCAGTTCTAGAAGAGTCAGTAGAAAAATAAGATTGATTATCATAGTTTGGGATTTATTATAAGATCTGGGACTGGAGTATATATTTCAAAACCCAAGATAAGAAAAGTTTAATTAATAAATGAGATGATTCTCTAAGGATTCATAAAATAAAAATGTTTAAGCAAAATGAATAAAATTTAATGCCAACATTACAGAGAAACTAGAAAATTGGATTTGGAGTCATAAAACTGTCTTCAAATCTCTCCTGAACTGATAACCAACATACCTTCTTTAGTTCTTCTTCCTTGTGTGATCATGGACTATCAGATTAGATGTTATTTAATGAACTTGATACAAAATATAAAAGAGAATAAGTTTTAGTAGCAAAAAAAATTTATTGAACGAAGACAAGAGGACAAATGATATGACTGATAAAGGAAGAAAGTGGTTAGAAATGTTACTGCTAAGAATATTGATGCTTAGAGAATACCAATGAGTCTGGAACAACCAGACTATGTAACTATGAAGCCATTGTCAAATGACAAGGTATAGGAAGTTAAACATTAAACAGTAGGATAATCAAGGTACATCAAATTACAGCTTAGACAGTCAGCTTCTACCATCTTTTACTATTTTCTCAATATCCCTATTGAGGGCAAGTAGAAATAATAAACTTTGACTGTAACAGTGTTTTAGACCATATCTGCTTATTTTAAGAATGTGAAAATATCCATTAATGGGAAATTAACCACAGTGAAGTATGTAATAAATATATAGTTTGACATGCTAATTATACAAGGTTGGGCATACTGTTTAGGTCATGCCCCTGAAGCTAAAAAAATAAAAGACTCAGCAAAAAAGGGTACATTGAAAAATTCCTGATCAATATGACCTAGTCAGACTTAAATTGGACATTTCTAATCTTTAGCAAATTTTCAGAGCCTTCTGTTATTTCCAATACAATATACTTCCCATGAATGAAAACCACTGATGGAAGAGAAATATTCAGACTGAATGACTTGCCTGAAGAACTCCGAATTATTTTATTAGAATTCAAATTGAAAAGAAAATTATACTTTAGAAGATAAATTTATTCACACTTTATGTAAAGTAGACTTGAGGATATCATCTTAATTGAGTGCCAAAAACCTGTAATATAGTATACAGTACTTTATAGATAATATCAGTAAGTACTTTCAAATTGTAAAGCACTATATATGAATAATACTCTCTATGTATCTATGCATCCATCTGTCATATCTATTTTATCATATCTGCCTACATCTAAACATATATAGTAGTATACATAATTTATTCATGTATGTAATGCAATATAAATGCATATGCATATAGACACATGTATGTACACATTATGAGGATATGCTATATAATATACATATTTTATGAGTATATACTATATAATATTATATATAAATATAACATATATAATTAATGCATTATAATGTTTTAGCAGCACTTGCACAAATAATCTGTAAAACACTATATACTATAGGATGACTTTTTAAATATTCAAATTAGACAATATAAGTGTATATACATAGACACATGCATGTATTTCTACACATGTGCATCTAAACTTACTTGTACAGCACCCAAGAAACTTAAGATGTTTTAAGCAACACAAAGTAAATATCAAGTCGATTATCTGTATCTATATGCCATGTTTTTGGATTCCAGACCTGTGAAGTCACGAACATAGGTTACTCTCAGAAAAGAAACATTCTACCATACAGATTAGCAGATATTTTTTTATTTATTTTTATCAAGGATTGATACCTTGATCAGATACACAGATAGGATGTGCCAGATGTGAACCTTGACCCTAGTTTGTTATTTGTTTTTTTCTACTCTGCATCCAAGCTCTCTCAAACATATTCTGTTGCCTATAAATTTAAAATGTTAAAAAAAAAAATTCTTCATTACAAATATGGTTTACTAAACAGGATTTTTAATGAACAGTGATAGACTTGAAAGTGTGAGATAATAACTTTCTACATATGATGTGAAGAGAACTAGATTCAAACAAGAAGAAATAATAGTTCTGCCATCCTTCCATAATCCCTTGAAATTCCACCATTAGTGGTTTATTTCTGAGGGTCTTGATTTCTTTTCTATCATCCTATAAAAATGCAAATACTCCTGTGAGAGGCAACACCTTAAGCCCTTATCAGTTAACACCTTACTGAGGATTATTCTTCAACCATGATAACTCAGAATGCTTTTGAAAGCATGAACCTTTGAAAATAGAACTCCTATTACATGCCCACCAGAGTGGGAAGCAAAAGGGGGTAAGAGGGGTTGCTGAAAGAGAAAATGGAAAGATATCTATATTTATACCTCAGGTTTTTTGCCTAAGGACAGCATTCTTTGGAATCAAATAATAAAAGAATCATACCACACACTTTCATGTGTTAAAAAGTGCTTTTATTGTTTGTGATGAATACATCAGAGAAAACTATCAATATACAAAAAGAAAAAAGTACTGGCAAAAACTAGCTCATTCCTTACAGTAGTTAATGTCAATGACAGGCAGAAGCCTTTGGGCAAGTGAGCCAGAAAACTCTCTGGATGTTCAATTTTATAAGATCTGTTTTAAGAATTTAATTATATAAAATTTTCATAATAACATTCTAATGTTTTTCCCTATTTCGACTACACTATTTAGAAAGATTGTCTTGAACTAGCATTTCCAGAGGATGAATAACTTTTTTTTTCAATTTTAACTCTTGGATTTAAAGTTAAAAATCACTCAGTTTAGTTTGATACATTTTCTAATCAATAATAATCTGTCTTATCTTGTCCCATTTATGTTTCCTTATCATTCACACCATCGAAGAATATTCTAATACCAACTCCTCATAAAACCAGCTGTTGTAATGTGCAGTGAAATATTGATGATTTAGTTGCATGCCAGATGGCAATCACAGGTACCACTACTGCCAAAAAAATATAGGAAGAAAACATAAATTCATTATTTTTAATTCCAGAAGTTTCCAATAACATGGGAGAAAATGGCCAAAACTAAAATATCAATATTTTATTATAATTAGCAAGAAGCAAAGACATAAGGGAAACAAATAAAAAGGGGGTTATAAGTTGCAAACAAATACAAAACTAAGGCATAAGGGGAAGAAAGTCACATTAAAGATAAGGATATAGAGTCCAGTCCAGGAAACCCAACACAGCTCAGCCCAGCCCAGAGATCTCTGGCAACAGCTTGAAGGGGCAGGGAGAAAACTCTGCTACACTTGGGTGAATGCGGAGTGAGGAGCAGGGCCACAGAATCTGCAATGAGAATTGGGAAAAAGCATCCTGTACCCCCAGAGAAGGTAAGGGAAGTCTGCAGGGATTTCTCTGCTCTCCCTGGGATAGAACTCTCCTGTTTGCCTATACTCAGATATTGCAATTTGGGCTTCTATACTAAATAACCAAGCTGGATCCCTCCTTATAGCCCCAGGACAGAGGGAAGTGCTGTGGTTATCTACATATCAAAGCACAGGCTAGAGAGCATAAGACCTTGGAGGAATAAAGGTCCCAGTGGGGAGTCTCTCCAAAAAAAAAAAAAAAAAAAAAAACCAACCCCAAAGCCTTGGAAGTGTTGTAAATTAGTCTTGGACTGAGAAAATGAGTAAACAACAAAAAATGAAGAATCTGACCACAGAGAATTACTTTAATCTTATGGAAGATCAAAATACATACCCAGATGATGATAAAACAGAAGCTTCTATATCCAAAACCTCTAAGAGAAATAGAAAATGGGCTCAGATTATGGATGAGCTCAAAAAAGACTTTAAAAAGCAATTAAAGGAAGTGGAGGAAAAATTGGGTAGAGAAATGAGAGCAATACAGAAAAATCATGAAAACCAAATCAAAAGCTTGGTGAAAGATATACAAAACAATATTGAAGAAAATAATATGTTAAAAACCAGTTTAGGCCTAATGGTAAAAGCAAAACAAAAGGCAAATGAGGAGAAGAATGCCTTAAAAAGCAGAATTGGCCAGCTGGAAAAGGAGA